>NW_017191760.1:0-10633 GCF_001704415.2 Capra hircus
GCTCCTTCCTGGGGAGGAGCCTAAAAGCAAGCAAGTCTGGGCAAGGCGAGCCCCGGCAGAGCAGCTCGCGCCAGAACTCTGCCAGATCGGGGCTCTGAGCAGAGCTAGAGCTCTGCCGTACTGGAGGCGCACTTAGCTCCGTGCAAGCAGGCTTTCAACTTGACGGGGCTGGGCTGCCTCCTCTTCCCCCGAGGAGGCTCGCTTCCCTGCTGGCTGTGCACTCGCCTATCAGGCGGTGGGCGCAGGGCTCCTCCAGCAGGTCTTGCCTCAGGGCTGCTTCCCCTGAGTTGGGGCTGTGGGCAGGAACCCAGACACGCAGGATCAGGCCCCAAACCACCTGCACATGTCTCTGCTGGGGAGGAGAGTGCTAGGGGAACCTACGTCTGTCTCATACACTTTCTGGGCACCCAAGGAATCAGCCTCCGTGTGTGCGGCTGAAAACCCCAGCCAGGGGCCCTGGAGCCTGGTGCTCTTCGGTGCGGCGCTGATTCTAGGCGGCCTAGAAAAACCGCTGGAGGAGCCCTGCAGTTGCCCTTCCCTTCCCTCTGACAGAGCTCTCACTGCTGAAGCCCTTGGCAGTGTGCAACCCACCACCCCCTAAGCCCTCCCCAACCACGCCTGGCACCTATGTGCAAAGGCAAGGCCAGGATTGGAGCTGAGGCAAGGAAGGCACCAGTGGCGTCTCCCAGGCTCGCTCAGACAGCTCCTTCCTGGGAGGGAGCCTAAAAGCAAGGCAAGTCTGGGCAAGGCGAGCCCCGCCGAGCAGCCTCGCCAGAAACTCTGCCAGATCGGGGCTCTGAGCAGAGCTAGAGCTCTGCCGTACTGGAGGCCCACTTAGCTCCGTGCAAGCAGGGCTTTCCTCTTGACTGGGCTCGGCTGCCTCCTCTTCTCCCGAGGAGGCTCGCTACACTGCTGGCTGTGCTCTCGCCTATCAGGCGGGCGCGCAGGGCTCCTCCAGCAGGTCTTGCCTCAGGGGCTGCTTCCCTGAGTTGAGGCTGTGGGCAGGGAACCCAGACACGCAGGATAAGGCCCCAACCACCTGCACATGTCTCTGCTGGGGAGGAGAGTGCTAGGGAACCTACGTCTCTCACACACTTTCTAGGCACCCACGGATCAGCCTCTGGAGTGTGGGGATGCAAAACCCAGCCAGGGGCCCTTGGAACCTGGTGCTCTCCGTGCGGAGCTTTGTCTGGGCGGCCAAGGAACCGCTGAAGGAGCCCTGCTGTTGCCCTTCGCTTCCCTCTGACAGAGCTTTCACTGCTGGAGCCCTTGGCAGTGTGCAACCCACCAGCCCCTAAGCCCTCCTCAAGGACGCTTGGGACCTAAGTGCAAAGGCAAGGCAGGGTAGAGCTGAAGCCAGGAAGGCGCCAGTGGCGTTTCCGAGCCTCACACAGCCTGCTCCTTCCTGGGGAGGGAGCCTTAAAGCAAGGCAAGTCTGCGCAAGGCTCGCCTATGGCAGAGCATCTTGGTGCCAGGAACTCTGCCAGATCGGGCCTCTGAACAGAGCTAGAGATCTGCCGTACTGGAGTCGCACTTAGCTTCGTGAAGCAGGGATTTCAGCTTGACGGGGACTTGCTGCCTCCTCTTCCCCCGAGGAGGCTCGCTTCCCTGCTGGCTGTGCACTCGCCTATCAGGCGGGGGCGCAGGGCTCCTCCAGCAGGTCTTGCCTCAGGGGCTGCTTCCCCTGAGTTGGGGCTGTGGGCAGGAACCCAGACACGCAGGATCAGGCCCCAAACACCTGCACATGTCTCTGCTGGGGAGGAGAGTGCTAGGGAACCTACGTCTGTCATACACTTTCTGGGCACCCAAGGAATCAGCCTCCGTGTGTGCGGGGCTGAAAACCCCAGCCAGGGGCCCTGGGAGCCTGGTGCTCTCCGTGTGGCGCTGAATCTGGGCGGCCAAGCAACCGCTGGAGGAGCCCTGCAGTTGCCCTTCCCTTCCCTCTGACAGAATTCTCACTGCTGGAGCCCTTGGCAGTGTGCAACCCACCAGCCCCTAAGCTCTCCTTAAGGAGGACTGGGACCTAAGTGCAAAGGCAAGGCAGGATTGGAGCTGAGGCAAGAAAGGCGCCAGTGGCGACTCCCAGGCTCCTGCTGCCTGCTCCTTCCTGGAGAGGCAGCCTAAAAGCAAGGCAAGTCTGGGCAAGGCTAGCCCCCGGCAGAGCAGCCTCGCGCCAGGAACTCTGCCAGATCGGGGCTCTGAGCAGAGCTAGAGCTCTGCCGTACTGGAGGCGCACTTAGCTCCGTGCAAGCAGGGCTTTCAACTTGACGGGGCTGGGCTGCCTCCTCTTCCCCGAGGAGGCTCGCTTCCCTGCTGGCTGTGCACTCGCCTATCAGGCGGGGCGCAGGGCTCCTCCAGCAGGTCTTGCCTCAGGGGCTGCTTCCCCTGAGTTGGGGCTGTGGGCAGGAACCCAGACACGCAGGATCAGGCCCCAAACACCTGCACATGTCTCTGCTGGGGAGGAGAGTGCTAGGGAACCTACGTCTGTCATACACTTTCTGGGCACCCAAGGAATCAGCCTCCGTGTGTGCGGGGCTGAAAACCCCAGCCAGGGGCCCTGGGAGCCTGGTGCTCTCGGTGCGGCGCTGATTCTAGGCGGCCTAGAAACCGCTGGAGGAGCCCTGCAGTTGCCCTTCCCTTCCCTCTGACAGAGCTCTCACTGCTGAAGCCCTTGGCAGTGTGCAACCCACCACCCCCTAAGCCCTCCCCAACGACGCCTGGCACCTATGTGCAAAGGCAAGGCAGGATTGGAGCTGAGGCAAGGAAGGCACCAGTGGCGTCTCCCAGGCTCGCTCAGACAGCTCCTTCCTGGGGAGGGAGCCTAAAAGCAAGGCAAGTCTGGGCAAGGCGAGCCCCCGGCCGAGCAGCCTCGCGCCAGAAACTCTGCCAGATCGGGGCTCTGAGCAGAGCTAGAGCTCTGCCGTACTGGAGGCCGCACTTAGCTCCGTGCAAGCAGGGCTTTCCTCTTGACTGGGCTCGGCTGCCTCCTCTTCTCCCGAGGAGGCTCGCTACACTGCTGGCTGTGCTCTCGCCTATCAGGCGGCGCGCAGGGCTCCTCCAGCAGGTCTTGCCTCAGGGGCTGCTTCCCCTGAGTTGAGGCTGTGGGCGGGAACCCAGACACGCAGGATAAGGCCCCAACCACCTGCACATGTCTCTGCTGGGGAGGAGAGTGCTAGGGAACCTACGTCTCTCACACACTTTCTAGGCACCCACGGAGTCAGCCTCTGGGAGTGTGGGGATGCAAAACCCAGCCAGGGGCCCTTGGAACCTGGTGCTCTCCGTGCGGAGCTTTGTCTGGGCGGCCAAGGAACCGCTGAAGGAGCCCTGCTGTTGCCCTTCGCTTCCCTCTGACAGAGCTTTCACTGCTGGAGCCCTTGGCAGTGTGCAACCCACCAGCCCCTAAGCCCTCCTCAAGGACGCTTGGGACCTAAGTGCAAAGGCAAGGCAGGGTAGAGCTGAAGCCAGGAAGGCGCCAGTGGCGTTTCCGAGCCTCACACAGCCTGCTCCTTCCTGGGGAGGGAGCCTTAAAGCAAGGCAAGTCTGCGCAAGGCTCGCCTATGGCAGAGCATCTTGGTGCCAGGAACTCTGCCAGATCGGGCCTCTGAACAGAGCTAGAGATCTGCCGTACTGGAGTCGCACTTAGCTTCGTGTAAGCAGGGATTTCAGCTTGACGGGGACTTGCTGCCTCCTCTTCCCCGAGGAGGCTCGCTTCCCTGCTGGCTGTGCACTCGCCTATCAGGCGGGGGCGCAGGGCTCCTCCAGCAGGTCTTGCCTCAGGGGCTGCTTCCCCTGAGTTGGGGCTGTGGGCAGGAACCCAGACACGCAGGATCAGGCCCCAAACACCTGCACATGTCTCTGCTGGGGAGGAGAGTGCTAGGGAACCTACGTCTGTCATACACTTTCTGGGCACCCAAGGAATCAGCCTCCGTGTGTGCGGGGCTGAAAACCCCAGCCAGGGGACCTGGGAGCCTGGTGCTCTCCGTGTGGCGCTGAATCTGGGCGGCCAAGCAACCGCTGGAGGAGCCCTGCAGTTGCCCTTCCCTTCCCTCTGACAGAATTCTCACTGCTGGAGCCCTTGGCAGTGTGCAACCCACCAGCCCCTAAGCTCTCCTTAAGGAGGACTGGGACCTAAGTGCAAAGGCAAGGCAGGATTGGAGCTGAGGCAAGAAAGGCGCCAGTGGCGACTCCCAGGCTCCTGCTGCCTGCTCCTTCCTGGAGAGGCAGCCTAAAAGCAAGGCAAGTCTGGGCAAGGCTAGCCCCCGCAGAGCAGCCTCGCGCCAGGAACTCTGCCAGATCGGGGCTCTGAGCAGAGCTAGAGCTCTGCCGTACTGGAGGCGCACTTAGCTCCGTGCAAGCAGGGCTTTCAACTTGACGGGGCTGGGCTGCCTCCTCTTCCCCCGAGGAGGCTCGCTTCCCTGCTGGCTGTGCACTCGCCTATCAGGCGGGCGCAGGGCTCCTCCAGCAGGTCTTGCCTCAGGGGCTGCTTCCCCTGAGTTGGGGCTGTGGGCAGGAACCCAGACACGCAGGATCAGGCCCCAACACCTGCACATGTCTCTGCTGGGGAGGAGAGTGCTAGGGAACCTACGTCTGTCATACACTTTCTGGGCACCCAAGGAATCAGCCTCCGTGTGTGCGGGGCTGAAAACCCCAGCCAGGGGCCCTGGGAGCCTGGTGCTCTCGGTGCGGCGCTGATTCTAGGCGGCCTAGAAACCGCTGGAGGAGCCCTGCAGTTGCCCTTCCCTTCCCTCTGACAGAGCTCTCACTGCTGAAGCCCTTGGCAGTGTGCAACCCACCACCCCCTAAGCCCTCCCCAACGACGCCTGGCACCTATGTGCAAAGGCAAGGCAGGATTGGAGCTGAGGCAAGGAAGGCACCAGTGGCGTCTCCCAGGCTCGCTCAGACAGCTCCTTCCTGGGGAGGGAGCCTAAAAGCAAGGCAAGTCTGGGCAAGGCGAGCCCCCGGCCGAGCAGCCTCGCGCCAGAAACTCTGCCAGATCGGGGCTCTGAGCAGAGCTAGAGCTCTGCCGTACTGGAGGCCCACTTAGCTCCGTGCAAGCAGGGCTTTCCTCTTGACTGGGCTCGGCTGCCTCCTCTTCTCCCGAGGAGGCTCGCTACACTGCTGGCTGTGCTCTCGCCTATCAGGCGGGCGCGCAGGGCTCCTCCAGCAGGTCTTGCCTCAGGGGCTGCTTCCCCTGAGTTGAGGCTGTGGGCGGGAACCCAGACACGCAGGATAAGGCCCCAACCACCTGCACATGTCTCTGCTGGGGAGGAGAGTGCTAGGGAACCTACGTCTCTCACACACTTTCTAGGCACCCACGGAGTCAGCCTCTGGGAGTGTGGGGATGCAAAACCCAGCCAGGGGCCCTTGGAACCTGGTGCTCTCCGTGCGGAGCTTTGTCTGGGCGGCCAAGGAACCGCTGAAGGAGCCCTGCTGTTGCCCTTCGCTTCCCTCTGACAGAGCTTTCACTGCTGGAGCCCTTGGCAGTGTGCAACCCACCAGCCCCTAAGCCCTCCTCAAGGACGCTTGGGACCTAAGTGCAAAGGCAAGGCAGGGTAGAGCTGAAGCCAGGAAGGCGCCAGTGGCGTTTCCGAGCCTCACACAGCCTGCTCCTTCCTGGGGAGGGAGCCTTAAAGCAAGGCAAGTCTGCGCAAGGCTCGCCTATGGCAGAGCATCTTGGTGCCAGGAACTCTGCCAGATCGGGCCTCTGAACAGAGCTAGAGATCTGCCGTACTGGAGTCGCACTTAGCTTCGTGTAAGCAGGGATTTCAGCTTGACGGGGACTTGCTGCCTCCTCTTCCCCGAGGAGGCTCGCTTCCCTGCTGGCTGTGCACTCGCCTATCAGGCGGGGGCGCAGGGCTCCTCCAGCAGGTCTTGCCTCAGGGGCTGCTTCCCCTGAGTTGGGGCTGTGGGCAGGAACCCAGACACGCAGGATCAGGCCCCAAACACCTGCACATGTCTCTGCTGGGGAGGAGAGTGCTAGGGAACCTACGTCTGTCATACACTTTCTGGGCACCCAAGGAATCAGCCTCCGTGTGTGCGGGGCTGAAAACCCCAGCCAGGGGCCCTGGGAGCCTGGTGCTCTCCGTGTGGCGCTGAATCTGGGCGGCCAAGCAACCGCTGGAGGAGCCCTGCAGTTGCCCTTCCCTTCCCTCTGACAGAATTCTCACTGCTGGAGCCCTTGGCAGTGTGCAACCCACCAGCCCCTAAGCTCTCCTTAAGGAGGACTGGGACCTAAGTGCAAAGGCAAGGCAGGATTGGAGCTGAGGCAAGAAAGGCGCCAGTGGCGACTCCCAGGCTCCTGCTGCCTGCTCCTTCCTGGAGAGGCAGCCTAAAAGCAAGGCAAGTCTGGGCAAGGCTAGCCCCCGGCAGAGCAGCCTCGCGCCAGGAACTCTGCCAGATCGGGGCTCTGAGCAGAGCTAGAGCTCTGCCGTACTGGAGGCGCACTTAGCTCCGTGCAAGCAGGGCTTTCAACTTGACGGGGCTGGGCTGCCTCCTCTTCCCCGAGGAGGCTCGCTTCCCTGCTGGCTGTGCACTCGCCTATCAGGCGGGGGCGCAGGGCTCCTCCAGCAGGTCTTGCCTCAGGGGCTGCTTCCCCTGAGTTGGGGCTGTGGGCAGGAACCCAGACACGCAGGATCAGGCCCCAAACACCTGCACATGTCTCTGCTGGGGAGGAGAGTGCTAGGGAACCTACGTCTGTCATACACTTTCTGGGCACCCAAGGAATCAGCCTCCGTGTGTGCGGGGCTGAAAACCCCAGCCAGGGGCCCTGGGAGCCTGGTGCTCTCGGTGCGGCGCTGATTCTAGGCGGCCTAGAAACCGCTGGAGGAGCCCTGCAGTTGCCCTTCCCTTCCCTCTGACAGAGCTCTCACTGCTGAAGCCCTTGGCAGTGTGCAACCCACCACCCCCTAAGCCCTCCCCAACGACGCCTGGCACCTATGTGCAAAGGCAAGGCAGGATTGGAGCTGAGGCAAGGAAGGCACCAGTGGCGTCTCCCAGGCTCGCTCAGACAGCTCCTTCCTGGGGAGGGAGCCTAAAAGCAAGGCAAGTCTGGGCAAGGCGAGCCCCCGGCCGAGCAGCCTCGCGCCAGAAACTCTGCCAGATCGGGGCTCTGAGCAGAGCTAGAGCTCTGCCGTACTGGAGGCCCACTTAGCTCCGTGCAAGCAGGGCTTTCCTCTTGACTGGGCTCGGCTGCCTCCTCTTCTCCCGAGGAGGCTCGCTACACTGCTGGCTGTGCTCTCGCCTATCAGGCGGGCGCGCAGGGCTCCTCCAGCAGGTCTTGCCTCAGGGGCTGCTTCCCCTGAGTTGAGGCTGTGGGCGGGAACCCAGACACGCAGGATAAGGCCCCAACCACCTGCACATGTCTCTGCTGGGGAGGAGAGTGCTAGGGAACCTACGTCTCTCACACACTTTCTAGGCACCCACGGAGTCAGCCTCTGGGAGTGTGGGATGCAAAACCCAGCCAGGGGCCCTTGGAACCTGGTGCTCTCCGTGCGGAGCTTTGTCTGGGCGGCCAAGGAACCGCTGAAGGAGCCCTGCTGTTGCCCTTCGCTTCCCTCTGACAGAGCTTTCACTGCTGGAGCCCTTGGCAGTGTGCAACCCACCAGCCCCTAAGCCCTCCTCAAGGACGCTTGGGACCTAAGTGCAAAGGCAAGGCAGGGGTAGAGCTGAAGCCAGGAAGGCGCCAGTGGCGTTTCCGAGCCTCACACAGCCTGCTCCTTCCTGGGGAGGGAGCCTTAAAGCAAGGCAAGTCTGCGCAAGGCTCGCCTATGGCAGAGCATCTTGGTGCCAGGAACTCTGCCAGATCGGGCCTCTGAACAGAGCTAGAGATCTGCCGTACTGGAGTCGCACTTAGCTTCGTGTAAGCAGGGATTTCAGCTTGACGGGGACTTGCTGCCTCCTCTTCCCCGAGGAGGCTCGCTTCCCTGCTGGCTGTGCACTCGCCTATCAGGCGGGGGCGCAGGGCTCCTCCAGCAGGTCTTGCCTCAGGGGCTGCTTCCCCTGAGTTGGGGCTGTGGGCAGGAACCCAGACACGCAGGATCAGGCCCCAAACACCTGCACATGTCTCTGCTGGGGAGGAGAGTGCTAGGGAACCTACGTCTGTCATACACTTTCTGGGCACCCAAGGAATCAGCCTCCGTGTGTGCGGGGCTGAAAACCCCAGCCAGGGGGCCCTGGGAGCCTGGTGCTCTCCGTGTGGCGCTGAATCTGGGCGGCCAAGCAACCGCTGGAGGAGCCCTGCAGTTGCCCTTCCCTTCCCTCTGACAGAATTCTCACTGCTGGAGCCCTTGGCAGTGTGCAACCCACCAGCCCCTAAGCTCTCCTTAAGGAGGACTGGGACCTAAGTGCAAAGGCAAGGCAGGATTGGAGCTGAGGCAAGAAAGGCGCCAGTGGCGACTCCCAGGCTCCTGCTGCCTGCTCCTTCCTGGAGAGGCAGCCTAAAAGCAAGGCAAGTCTGGGCAAGGCTAGCCCCCGGCAGAGCAGCCTCGCGCCAGGAACTCTGCCAGATCGGGGCTCTGAGCAGAGCTAGAGCTCTGCCGTACTGGAGGCGCACTTAGCTCCGTGCAAGCAGGGCTTTCAACTTGACGGGGCTGGGCTGCCTCCTCTTCCCCCGAGGAGGCTCGCTTCCCTGCTGGCTGTGCACTCGCCTATCAGGCGGGGGCGCAGGGCTCCTCCAGCAGGTCTTGCCTCAGGGGCTGCTTCCCCTGAGTTGGGCTGTGGGCAGGAACCCAGACACGCAGGATCAGGCCCCAAAACACCTGCACATGTCTCTGCTGGGGAGGAGAGTGCTAGGGAACCTACGTCTGTCATACACTTTCTGGGCACCCAAGGAATCAGCCTCCGTGTGTGCGGGGCTGAAAACCCCAGCCAGGGGCCCTGGGAGCCTGGTGCTCTCGGTGCGGCGCTGATTCTAGGCGGCCTAGAAACCGCTGGAGGAGCCCTGCAGTTGCCCTTCCCTTCCCTCTGACAGAGCTCTCACTGCTGAAGCCCTTGGCAGTGTGCAACCCACCACCCCCTAAGCCCTCCCCAACGACGCCTGGCACCTATGTGCAAAGGCAAGGCAGGATTGGAGCTGAGGCAAGGAAGGCACCAGTGGCGTCTCCCAGGCTCGCTCAGACAGCTCCTTCCTGGGGAGGGAGCCTAAAAGCAAGGCAAGTCTGGGCAAGGCGAGCCCCGGCCGAGCAGCCTCGCGCCAGAAACTCTGCCAGATCGGGGCTCTGAGCAGAGCTAGAGCTCTGCCGTACTGGAGGCCCACTTAGCTCCGTGCAAGCAGGGCTTTCCTCTTGACTGGGCTCGGCTGCCTCCTCTTCTCCCGAGGAGGCTCGCTACACTGCTGGCTGTGCTCTCGCCTATCAGGCGGCGCGCAGGGCTCCTCCAGCAGGTCTTGCCTCAGGGGCTGCTTCCCCTGAGTTGAGGCTGTGGGCGGGAACCCAGACACGCAGGATAAGGCCCCAACCACCTGCACATGTCTCTGCTGGGAGGAGAGTGCTAGGGAACCTACGTCTCTCACACACTTTCTAGGCACCCACGGAGTCAGCCTCTGGGAGTGTGGGGATGCAAAACCCAGCCAGGGGCCCTTGGAACCTGGTGCTCTCCGTGCGGAGCTTTGTCTGGGCGGCCAAGGAACCGCTGAAGGAGCCCTGCTGTTGCCCTTCGCTTCCCTCTGACAGAGCTTTCACTGCTGGAGCCCTTGGCAGTGTGCAACCCACCAGCCCCTAAGCCCTCCTCAAGGACGCTTGGGACCTAAGTGCAAAGGCAAGGCAGGGGTAGAGCTGAAGCCAGGAAGGCGCCAGTGGCGTTTCCGAGCCTCACACAGCCTGCTCCTTCCTGGGGAGGGAGCCTTAAAGCAAGGCAAGTCTGCGCAAGGCTCGCCTATGGCAGAGCATCTTGGTGCCAGGAACTCTGCCAGATCGGGCCTCTGAACAGAGCTAGAGATCTGCCGTACTGGAGTCGCACTTAGCTTCGTCGTGTAAGCAGGGATTTCAGCTTGACGGGGACTTGCTGCCTCCTCTTCCCCCGAGGAGGCTCGCTTCCCTGCTGGCTGTGCACTCGCCTATCAGGGGGGCGCAGGGCTCCTCCAGCAGGTCTTGCCTCAGGGGCTGCTTCCCCTGAGTTGGGGCTGTGGGCAGGAACCCAGACACGCAGGATCAGGCCCCAAACACCTGCACATGTCTCTGCTGGGGAGGAGAGTGCTAGGGAACCTACGTCTGTCATACACTTTCTGGGCACCCAAGGAATCAGCCTCCGTGTGTGCGGGGCTGAAAACCCCAGCCAGGGGCCCTGGGAGCCTGGTGCTCTCGTGTGGCGCTGAATCTGGGCGGCCAAGCAACCGCTGGAGGAGCCCTGCAGTTGCCCTTCCCTTCCCTCTGACAGAATTCTCACTGCTGGAGCCCTTGGCAGTGTGCAACCCACCAGCCCCTAAGCTCTCCTTAAGGAGGACTGGGACCTAAGTGCAAAGGCAAGGCAGGATTGGAGCTGAGGCAAGAAGGCGCCAGTGGCGACTCCCAGGCTCCTGCTGCCTGCTCCTTCCTGGGGAGGCAGCCTAAAAGCAAGGCAAGTCTGGGCAAGGCTAGCCCCGGCGAGCAGCCTCGCCGCCAGGAACTCTGCCAGATAGAGCTCTGCCGTACTGAGCGCA
>NW_017191761.1:0-10632 GCF_001704415.2 Capra hircus
CCTCAGTGACGGCGCTCTGGTGGCCTCAGGAAAGGCCAGTCCCCATGCGAGTTGCTCGGTGGCCTCTCGGGATTCCTCTCCCTTTGATGCTGGGGCTAAGACCTTGTGTGAGTCGGTGCCGGAACCTGAGGATTCCTCTCCAGTGCTGACATGGATCTTGGGGTACTTCTGGAGTCTCCCCAGGGGAGTCAGTCCTCGTCTCTAGTGGGGGCATGCACATGCGCTTTCCTCCCGAGCTGTAGCAGCAGTGTCACGCTTCCCTTCGCGTGGATCAAGGGATCTGTGGCTTTCCCTCTAGCTTGCCCACGAGGCTTTCCCACGAGGCTTTCCAAGGGCTGTCCAAGTGACACCGTGGTGTGAGTCAATCCTCGGCTTGAAAGTCGAGGCAGTGCAGGGAAACAGGTTTCCCTGGAATGGACTGAGACATCTGGGGGACTCTGGGAATGGTGGTACGACCTGGAATTCCCTCACCTTTCCTGTGGAGAGTACCTCCTCTTGAGATGTGACGGAAACACAGGAATTCTTTCCCGACCACGCAGGGAAAGGATCCCTCCTCTCGAGCTAGAGGCGGAAACGGGGCTCCTCTGGATGTGGGCGGACCCTCGTGCTTCCTCTCTAGTGGAGACGGGTATGTCGGGGAACTTCTTGAGTTGCAGCAAGGGTGTGAAGGACCCTTTGGAAGTTCCAGAGAGTTAGGTGTGATTAGCCTCGAGATGCATCAGCGGAAATGGGCCTCATCTCGCCTGGAGGGCAGAACTCCTGGATTTTCTGAGTTGCAGCAGGTGCTCTCGACTTACGACGGGGACCAGGGACCGCTCTGGTGGCCTCAGGAAAGGCCAGTCCCCAAGCGAGTTGCTCGGGGGCTCTCGGGATTCTTCTCCGTCGATGCTGGGACCTAAGACCTTTTGTGGAGTCGGTGCCGGAACCTGAGGATTCCTCTCCAGTGCCGACATGGATCTTGGGTACTTCTGGAGTCTCCCCAGGGGAGTCAGTCGTCGTATCGAGTGGGGGCATGGACGGGCGCTTTCCTCCCGAGCTGTAGCAGCAGTGTCACGCTTCCCTTCGCGTGGATTAAGGAATCTGTGGCTTTCGCTCGAGGCTTTCCCACAGGGCTGTCCCACGTGCCACCGTGGTGTGAGTCGATCCTCGGCTTGAAAGTCGAGGCAGTGCAGGGAAAACACGTTTCCCTGGAATGGACTGAGATATCTGGGGGACTCTGTGAATGGTGGCACGACCCTGGAGTTCCTCTCGCCTTTCCTGTGCAAGCACCTCCTCTTGAAATGCGTTGGGAATGCTGGGAATTCTTTCCTGAACAGGCAGGGAAAGGATCCCTCCTCTGGAGCTATGAGGCAGAAATGGGGCTCCCTGAATGTAGGCGGGACTCTCGAGTTTCCTCTCGAGTGGAGACGGGTATGTCGGGGAACTTCTTGAGTTGCAGCAAGGGTTTGAAGGACCCTTTTGGAAGTTCCAGAGTTTAGGGTGTGATTAGCCTTGACGCCTCAGCGGAAATGGGCCTCATCTCGCCTGGAGGCGAGAACCACCTGGATTTGCTCGAGTTGGCGGCAGTGCTCTCGTCTTACGACGGGGACCTCATGGACCTGCTCTGGTGGCCTCAGGAAAGGACAGTCCCCATGCGAGTTGCTCGGGGGACTCTCTGGATTCCTCTCCCATCGATGCCGGGGCCAAAGATCTTGTGTGTATTTCGGTGCCGGAACCTGAGGATTCCTCTCCAGTGCTGACATGGATCTTGGGGTACTTCTGGAGTCTCCCCAGGGGAGTCAGTCCTCGTCTCGAGTGAGGGCATGCATGTGCCTTTCCTCCCGAGCTGTAGCAGCAAGTGTCACGCTTCCCTTCGCGTGGATCAAGGCATCTGTGCTTTCCCGTCGAGGCTTTCCCACTGGTCTGTCCCACGTGCCACCGTAGTGTGAGTTGATCCTCGGCTTGAAGGTCGAGGCAGTGCAGGGAAAACAGTTTGCCCCGGAATGGACTGAGATATCTGGGGGACTCTGGGAATGGGTGGCACGACCCTGGAGTTCCTCTCGGCCTTTCCTGTGGAGAGCACCTCCTCTTGAGATGTGACGGGAATGCCGGGAATACTTGACCGAACACGCAGGTAAAGGATCCATCCTCTCGAGGTAGAAGGCGACACGGGTTCTTCTGGATGTGGGCGGGACTCTCCTGCTTTCTCTTAGTGGAGACGAGTAGTCGGGGAACTTCTTGAGTTGCAGCAAGGGTGTGAAGGACCCTTTGGAAGTTCCAGAGTTTAGGTGTGATGTGCCTCGAGTCGCCTCAGCGGAAAATGGGCCTCATCTCACCTGGACGGGAGAACCTCCTGGATTTTCTCGAGTTGCGGCAGGTGCTCTCGACTTACGACGGGGACCTCAGGGACCCGCTCTGGTGGACTCAGGAAAGGCCAGTCACCATTCGAGTTGCTCGGGGGCCTCTCGGGATTCCTCTCCCGTCGTTGCCGGGCCTAAGATCTTGTGTGGAGTGGGTGCCGGAACTTGAGGATTTCTCTCCAGTGCTGACATGGATCTTGGGGTACTTCTGTAGTCTCCCCAGTGCACTCAGTCCTCGTCTTGAGTGGGGGAATGCACGTGCGCTTTCCTCCCGAGCTGTAGGAGCAGAGTGACGCTTCCTTCGCGTGGATCAAGGATCTGCGGCTTTCCCTCGAGGCTTTCCCACGAGGCTTTCCCACGGGCTTTCCCAAGGGCTGTCCCAAGTGCCACCGTGGTGTGGGGCGATTCTCGGCTTGAACGTCGAGGCAGTGCAGGGAAAACAGGTTTCCCTGGAATGGACTGAGACATCTGGGGGACTCTGGGAATGGTGGCACGACCCTGGAGTTCCTCTCTCCTTTCCTGTGGAGAGCTCCTCCTCTTGAGATGCGACGGGAACGACGGGAATTCTATCCCGACCACGCAGGGAAAGGATCCCTCTCTCTCGAGCTAGGATGCGGAAACGGGGCTCCTCTGGATGTGGGCGGGACTCTCGTACTTCCTCTCGAGTGGAGACGGGTATGTCGGGGAACTTCTTGAGTTGCAGCAAGGGTGTGAAGGACCCTTTGGAAGTTCCAGAGGTTAGGTGTGATTAGCCTCGAAACGCCTCAGCGGAAATGGGCCTCATCTCGCCTGGAGGGGAGAACCTCCTGGATTTTCTCAAGTTGCAGCAGGTGCTTTCGACCTACGATGGGAACATCAGGAACCCGCTTTGGTGGCCTCAGGAAAGGCCAGTCCCCATGCGATTTGCTCGGGGCCTCTCGGGAATCCTCTCCCGTCGTTGCCGGGCCTAAGATCTTGTGTGGAGTGGGTGCCGGAACCTGAGGATTCCTCTCCAGTGCTGACATGGATCTTGGGGTACTTCTGGAGTCTACCAAGGGGAGTCAGTCCTCGTCTCGAGGGGGGGCATGCACGTGCGCTTTCCTACCGAGCTGTAGCAGCAGTGTCGCGCTTCCCTTCCGTGGATCAAGGGATCTGTGGCTATCCCTCGAGGCTTTACCACGAGGCTTTCCCACGAGGCTTTCCCACAGGGCTGTCCCACGTGCCACCGTGGTGTGAGTCGATCCTCGGCTTGAAAGTCGAGGCAGTGCAGGGAAAACAGGTTTCCCTGGAATGGCTGAGACATCTGGGGGACTCTGGGAATGGTGGCACGACCCTGGAGTTCCTCTCGCCTTTCCTGTGGAGAGCGCCTCCTCTTGAGATGCGACGGGAATCCGGGAATTCTTTCCGACCACGCAGGGAAAGGATCCCTCTCTCGAGCTAGGAGGCGGAAACGGGGCTCCTCTGGATTTGGGCGGGACTCTCGTGCTTCCTCTCGAGTGGAGACGGGTATGTCGGGGAACTTGTTGAGTTGCAGCAAGGGTGTGAAGGACCCTTTGGAAGTTCCAGAGGTTAGGTGTGATTTAGCCTCGAGACGCCTCAGCGGAAATGGGCCTCATCTCGCCTGGAGGGGAGAACCTCCTGGATTTTCTCGAGTTGCGGCAAGTGCTCTCGACTTACGACGGGGACCTCAGGGACCCGCTCTGGTGGCCTCAGGAAAGGCCAGTCCCCATGCGAGTTGCTCGGGGGCCTCTCGGGATTCCTCTCCCGTCGATGCCGGCCTAAGATCGTGTGGAGTGTGTGAAGTCCTCTCCAGTGCTGACATGGATCTTGGGTACTTCTGGAGTTCCCCAGGGGAGTCAGTCCTCGTCTCGAGTGGGGGCATGCACGTGTGCTTTCCTCCCGAGCTCTAGCAGCAGTGTCACGCTTCCCTTCGCGTGGATCAATGGATCAGTGGGCTTTCCCGAGGCTTTCCCAGAGCTTTCCCACAGGGCTGTCCCACGTGCCACCGTGGTGTGAGTCGATCCTCGCTTGAAAGTCGAGGAAGTGCAGGGAAAACAGGTTTCCCTGGAATGGACTGAGACATCTGGGGGACTCTGGGAATGGTGGCACGACCCTGGAGTTCCTCTCGCCTTTCCTGTGGAGAGCGCCTCCTCTTGAGATGCGACGGGAACACCGGGAATTCTTTCCCGAACACGCAGGGAAAGGATCCCTCCTCTCGAGCTATGAGCGGAAACGGGGCTCCTCTGGATGTGGCGGGACTCTCGTGCTTCCTCTCGAGTGGAGACGGGTATGTCGGGGAACTTCTTGAGTTGCAGCAAGGGTGTGAAGGACCCTTTGGAAGTTCCAGAGGTTAGGTGTGATTAGCCTCGAGACGCCTCAGCGGAAATGGGCCTCATCTCGCCTGGAGGGAGAACCTCCTGGATTTTCTCGAGTTGCGGCAGGTGCTCTCGTCTTACGACGGGGACCTCAGGGACCCGCTCTGGTGGCCTCAGGAAAGGCCAGTCCCCATGCGAGTTGCTCGGGGCCTCTCGGATTCCTCTCCCATCGATGCCGGGGCCTAAGATCTTGTGTGGAGTCGGTGCCGGAACCTGAGGATTCCTCTCCAGTGCTGACATGGATCTTGGGGTACTTCTGGAGTCTCCCCAGGGGAGTCAGTCCTCGTCTCGAGTGGGGGCATGCACGTGCGCTTTCCTCCCGAGCTGTAGCAGCAGTGTCACGCTTCTCTTCGCAGTGGATCAAGGGATCTGTGGCTTTCCCTCGAGGCTTTCCCACGAGAGCTTTTCCCACGGAGGCTTTCCCAACAGGGCTGTCCCACAGTGCCACCTGTGGTGTGAGTCGATCCTCGGCTTGAAAGTCGAGGCAGTGCAGGGAAAACAGGTTTTCCCTGGAATGGACTGAGACATCTGGGGGACTCTGGGAATGGTGGTACTGACCCTGGATTCCTCTCGCTTTCCTGTGGAGAGCGACCTCCTCTTGCAGATGCGACGGAATGCCCAGGAATTCTTTCCCGACCACGCAGGGAAAGGATCCCTCCTCTCGAGCTAGGAGGCGGAAACGGGGCTCCTCTGGATGTGGGCAGGACTCTCGGTGCTTCCTCTCGAGTGGAGACGGGTATGTCGGGGAACTTCTTGAGTTGCAGCAAGGGTGTGAAGGACCCTTTGGAAGTTCCAGAGGTTAGATGTGATTAGCCTCGAGACGCCTCAGCGGAAATGGGGGCCTCCATCTCGGCCTGGAGGGGAGAACCTCCTGGATTTTCTCGAGTTGCGCAGGTGCTCTCGACTTACGAACGGGGGACCTCAGGGACCCGCTCTGGTGGCCTCAGGAAAGCGCCAGTCCCCATGCGAGTTGCTCGGGGGCCTCTCGGGATTCCTTCTCCCGTCGATGCCTGGGCACTAAGACCTTGTGTCGGAGTCGGTGCGGAACCTGAGGATTCCTCTCCAGTGCTGACATGGATCTTGGGTACTTCTGGAGTCTCCCCAGGGGGAGTCAGTCCTCGGTATCGAGTGGGGCATGACGTGGCGATTTCCTCCCGAGCTGTAGCAGCAGTGTCAGCTTCCCTTCGCTGTGGATCAAGGGATCTGTGGCTTCCTCGCCTCGAGGCTTTCCCACAGGCTGTCCCACACCCCACGTGCCACCGTGGTGTGAGTCGATCCTCGGCCTTGAAAGTCGAGGCAGTG
This sequence comes from Capra hircus, assembly GCF_001704415.2. NCBI lineage: Eukaryota > Metazoa > Chordata > Mammalia > Artiodactyla > Bovidae > Capra > Capra hircus. Next base: position 5,996 of record NW_017191761.1, read on the forward strand.
CAGGGAAAAACAGGTTTCCCTGGAATGGACTGAGACATCTGGGGGGGGCTCTGGGAATGGTGGCACGACCCTGGAATTCCTCTCGCCTTTCCTGTGGAGAGCGCCTTCCTCTTGAGTTGCGACGGTAACCGCCGGAATTCTTCCCCACCACGCAGGGAAAAGATCCCTCCTCTCGAGCCTAGTAGGTCGGAAACGGGGGCTCCTCTGGATGTGTGCCAGAACTCTCGTGCTTCCTCTCAGGTGGAGACGGGTATGTCGGGGAACTTCTTCAGTTGCAGCAAGGGTGTGAAGGAACCCTTTGAAGTTCCAGAGGTTTAGGTGTGATTGCCTTGAGACGCCTGAGCAGAAATGGGCCTCATCTGCGCTGGAGGAGGAAACCTCCTGGATTTTCTCAGAGTTGCGGCAAGGTGCTCTCAACTTACGACGGGGACCTCAGGGACCCGCTCTGTTGGACTCAGGAAATGCCAGTCCCCATGCGAGTTGCTCGGGGGCCTCTCAGGCTTCCTCTCCTGTCGATGCCCGGCGGCCTAAGATCTTGTGTGGAGTCAGTGCCGGAACCGGAGCATTCCTCACCCAGTGCTGACATGGATCTTGGGGTATTTCTGGGAGTCTCCTCAGTGGAGTCAGTCCTTGTCTCGAGTGAGGCATGCACGTGCGCTTTCCTCCCGAGCTGTAGCGCAGTGTCACGATTACCTTCACGATGGATCAAGGGATCAGGGGCTTTCCCTCGAGGCTTTCCCACCGAGGCCTTTCCCACGAGGCTTTCCACAGGGCTGTCCCACGTGCCACCGTGGTGTGAGTCGATCCTCCGGTTTGAAAGTCGAGGCATTGCAGGGAAAACAGGTTTCCCTGGAATGGACTGAGACATCTGGGGACTCTGGGAATGTGGCACGACCCTGGAGTTCCTCTCGCCTTTCCTGTGGAGAGTGCCTCCTCTTGAGATGCGACGGGAACGCCGGGGAATTCTTTCCCAACTACGCAGGGAAAAGATCCCTCCTCTCGAGCTAGGAGTCGGAAACGGGGCTCCCCTGGATGTGGGCGGGACTCTCGTGCTTCCTCTGGAGTGGAGACGGGTATGTCGGGCAAGTTCTTGAGTTGCAGCAAGTGTGTGAAGGACCATTTGGAAGTTCCAGAGGTTAGGTCTTTTTAGCCTCGAGACGCCTCAGCACGAATGGGCCTCATCTCGCCTGGAGCGTAGTACCTCTTGGATTTTCTCGAGTTGCGGCAGGTGCTCTGAAGTTACGACGGGGACCTCAGGGACCCGCTCTGGTGGCCTCAGGAGAGGCCAGTCCCCATGCGAGTTGCTCGGGGGCCTCTCAGGATTCCTCTCACGTCGATGCCAGGGCCTAAGAAATTGAGTGGAGTTTGTGCCAGAACCTGAGGATTCCTCTCCAGTGCTGACATGGATCTTGGGGTAGTTCTGGAGTCTCCCCAGGGGAGTCAGTCCTCGTCTGGATTGGGGTCATGCACATGCGCTTTCCTCCCGAGCTGTAGCAGCAGTGTCACGCTTCCCTTCCCGTGGATCAAGGGATCAGGGGCTTTCCCTCGAGGCTTTCCCACGAGGCTTTCCCACAGGGCTGTCCCACGTGCCACCGTGGTGTGAGTCGATCCTCGGCTTGAAAGTTGAGGCAGTGCAGGGAAAACAGGTTCCCCTGGAATGGACTGAGACATCTGGGGTACTCTTTGAATGGTGGCACGACCCTGGAGACCCTCTCGCCTTTCCTGTGGAGAGCTCCTCCGATTTAGATGTGACGGGAACGCCGGGAATTCTTTCCCGACCACACAGGGAAAGGATCCCTCCTCTCGAGCTAGGAGGCGGAAACGGGGCTACTCTGGATGTGGGCGGGACTCTCGTGCTTCCTCTCGAGTGGAGACGGGTATGTCGGGAACTTCTTGAGTTGCAGAAAGGGCGTGAAGGACCCTTTCGAAGTTCCAGAGGTTAGGTGTGATTTGCCTGGAGACGCCTCAGCGGAAATGGGCCTGATCTCGATGGAGGGGAGAACCTCCTGGATTTTCTCGAGTTGCGGCAGGTGCTCTCGACTTACGACTGGGACGTCAGGGACCCGCTCTGGTGGCCTCAGGAAAGGCCAGTCCCCATGCGAGTTGCTCCGGGGCCTATCGGGATTCCTCTCCCGTCGATCCCGGGGCCTAAGACCTTGTGTGGAGTCGGTGCCGGAACCTGAGGATACCTCTCCAGTACTGAAATGGATCTTGGGGTACTTCTGGAGTCTCCCCAGGGGAGTCAGTCCTCGTCTCGAGTGGGGGCATGCACGTGCGCTTTCCTCCCGAGCTGTAGCAGCAGTGTCGAGCTTCCCTTCGCGTGGATGGAGGGATCTGTGGCTTTCCCTCCAGGCTTTCCCCGAGGCTTTCCCATGAGGCTATCCCACAGGGCTGTCCACGAGCCACTGTGGTGTGAGTCGATCCTCGGCTTGAAAGTCGAGGCAGTGCAGGGAAAACAGGTTTCCCTGGAATGGACTGAGACATCTGGGGGACTCTGGAAATGGTGGCACGACCCTGGAGTTCCTCGCGCCTGTCCTGTGGAGAATGCTTCCTCATGAGATGCGCCGGGAACGCCGGGAATTCTTTCCCAACCACGCAGGGAAAGGATCCCTCCTCACGAGCTAGGAGGCGCAAACGGGGCTCCTCTGCATGTGGGCGGGACTCTCGTGCTTCCTCTCGAGTGGAGACCGGTATGTCGGGGAACTACTTGAGTTGCAGCAAGGTTGTGAAGGACCCTTAGGAAGTTCAAGAGGTAAGGTGTGATTAGCCTCGAGACCTCTCAGCTGAAATGGGCCTCATCTCGCCTGGAGGGGAGAACCTCCTGGATTTTCTCTAGTTGCGGCAGGTGCTCTCGAGTTACGACGGAGACCTCAGGGACCTACTCTGGTGACCTCAGGAAAGGCCAGTCCCATGCGAGGTGCTAGGGGGCCTCTCAGGATTCCTCTCCCGTCGATGCCGGGGCCTAAGACCTTGTGTGGAGTCGGGACCAGAACCTGAGGATTCCTCTCCAGTGCTGACATGGATCTTGGCGTACTTCTGGAGTCTCCCAAGTGGCGTCAGTCCTCGGCTCGAGTGGGGTCATGCACGTGCGCTTTCCTCCGAGCGGTAGCAGCAGTGTCACGCTTCCCTTCTCGTGGATCAAGGAGTCTGTGGCTTTCCCTGGAGTCTTTCCCATGAGGCTTTCCCACAGGGCTATTCCACTTGCCATCATGGTGTGAGTCGATCCTCGGCATGAAAGTCGAACCAGTGCAGAGAAAACAGGAACCTCCTTCCCCACAGTAGGGGGTACACTGTCCCTTGGGCGGGTATCTCCAGGGTCACTGGCGCTGGGGGTTTGCCCGCGGAGGTGCGGGCCTCAGGCTCCACGTGAGAAAAGCCCCAAATGGCATTAGCTGCCAGTCCAGACGCTGGCCCCTCAGGTCTCTGGCCGGGAGCCTTGGGCTCCAGGCAACTCAAAGCCCTCGGGGGTGGCACTCTGTGACTGCTGTAGGGGAAGGACGCCAAGAGCCCACGGAGGAGTTGGGGACGGGGCATGGGGGAAACGGAGGCGAGGACAGCGAGGGATCTAGGTGGAGGCGCTGGAGAGAGCGTCTGGTGTCCCGGAATGCCTCGGAGGAGCCAGCGGGGGACAGTCGAGGCCCAGGGACCTGTGGAATGTGAAAAGGCGGGAAATCCCAGAGCAAGGCAGGCTGGGAAATGGGGCGTTGGTGGCCAATTAAAAGGGACCTTGGGGCGTTTCCTGGGCGGTGAGCTCCCTTGGCACTGCTGAGGGCCCCTGATTGATCCACCTGGGGTTGATCCCACCCCCCGCTGCGAGGGAGGGCCACAAACCAAAGCGCGCGAACTGCCCGCCCACCCCAACGGGGATCTTGGAGGTCCAGGGCTCAGCCGTGCCCGGGAAAAGCCCACTCGCTCCACGGGACTCCGTCCAGGGTCTCTGCTTGGAAAGAGGCCAGGGGCGGCCCCCTCCATCTACCCACCCAAACCCTATTGACGTCAATGGTGGCGGAGACACCTCCCGTTCTCCAGAGTCCTAAGCTGCTGGGTCCCCGCCCCTCGGCCAGCAGTCTGCAGCGTGCCCGTGTGCCTCTCCCACCATGGCTTCGTCCGGCTCCTCCAGCACCTCAAGCGGTACGTTTGCCCTCGGTCCCTGTGGTCGGATCACATCTCAGGGGATTTGCGGGTGGCCTGGGCAAGGGCTCTCGGCCAATGTGTTGACCCCCCTCCCACCCGAGAACGGCGGGGACCCATCGGCCAGGCCCGGGGTTCCGAGGCGTCAGGTGTGCCCAAATTCGGAGGGCGTGGCATCGTTCGTTCATCTTGCTCCTTTGGCACACACATGGCTTCTCCGTTCTCTTTTCTGGGAAGACAGTGTTGTTTCAGGGGGCATGCTGCGGGGGGCGGGGCCGGGGTTGCGGGGTGGTGGAGCGGGTGCTGTGCTGGGATGAGGCCCTTTATCCTCACATCTTCCTGTGGGAATGGGAGTCGGGGAGCTCTGTGGCCTTGCTGCCTTCAGTGGCTTCCTCTGCACAGGGGCCTAGTGGCTTCTGCGTTTTGTCAGGCGTTACGGGGTTTGGGCTTCGCTTTGGTGGCCTTGGCCTTTGCTTTTGCCCTGCCCTTGAACTTGAACTTGACCT
>NW_017191762.1:0-10632 GCF_001704415.2 Capra hircus
GAGAGTCCCCGAGCAACTCGCATGGGGACTGGCCTTCCTGAGGCCACCAGAGCGGGTCCCTGAGGTCCCAATCGTAAGTCGAGAGCACCTGCCACAATTCGAGAAAATCCAGGAGGTTCTCCCCGCCAGGCGAGATGAGGCCCATTTCCGCTGAGGTTCTTCGAGGGCTAATCACACCTTACCTCTGGAACTTCCAAAGGGCCCTTCACACCCTTGCTGTGCGCAACTCAAGAAGTTCCCCGACATACCCGTCTCCACTCGAGAGGAAGCACGAGAATCCCGCCCGCAACCAGAGGAGCCCCGTTTCCGCCTCCTTGCTCGAGAGGAGGGATCCTTTCACTGCGTGGTCGGGATAGAATACCCGTGTTCCCGGTCGTCACATCTCAAGAGGAGGCGCGCTCCCAGGAAAGGCGAGAGGAACTCCAGGGTCGTGCCACCATTCCCAGAGTCCCCAGATGTCTCAGTCCATTTCACGGAAACCTGTTTTCCCTGCACTGCGTCGACTTTCAAGCGAGGATCAACTCACACCACGGTGGCACGTGGGACAGCCTGTGGAAAGCCTCGTGGGAAAGCCTCGTGGAAAGCCTCGGGAAAGCCTCGAGGGAAAGCCACAAACCCATTGATCCACGCGAAGGGAAGCGAAACACTGCTGCTACAGCTCCGGAGGAAATCGCACGTGCATGCCCCCTCTCGAGACGAGGACTGACTCCCCTGGGGAGACTCCAGAAGAACCCCAAGATCCATGTCGGCACTGGAGAGGAATCCTCAGGTTCCGGCACTGAGTCCACACAAGGTCTTAGGCCCCGGCATCGACGGAGAGGAATCCCGAGAGGCCCCGAGCAACTCGCATGGGGACTGGCCTTTCCTGAGGCCACCAGAGCGGGTCCCTGAGGCCCTCGTCGTAAGTCGAGAGCACCTGCCGCAACTCGAGAAAATCCAGGAGGTTCTCCCCTCTAGGCTAGATGAGGCCCATTTCCTCTGAGGCAACTAGGCGGTAATCACACTTAAACCCTGGAACTTCCAAAGGGTCCTTCACACCTTGCTGCAACTCAAGAAGTTCCTCGACATACCCGTCTCCACTCAAGAGGAACCCGAGCGTCCCGCCATATCCAGAGTGGCCCCGTTTCCGCCTGCTAGCTCGAGAGGAGGTATCCTTTCCCTGCGTGGTGGGAAAGAATTCCCGGCGTTCCCGTCTCATCTCAAGAGGAGGCGCTCTCTCACAGGAAAGGCGAGAGGAACTCCAGGATCAGGCCCCATTCCCAGAGTCCCCCAGATGTCTCAGTCCATTCCAGGGAAACCTGTTTTCCCTGCACTGCCTCGACTTTCAAGCCGAGGATCGACTGCACCCGCCATGGCACGTTGGACAGCCCTGTGGGAAAGCCACGTGGGAAAGCCTCGTGGGAAAACCTCGAGCGAAAGCCACAGATCCTTTGATCCACGCGAAAGGAAGCGTGACACTGCTGCTACAGCTCGGGAGGAAGCGCACGTGCATGCCCCCACTCGAGACGAGGACTGACTCCCCTGGGGAGACTCCAGTAGTAGCCAAGATCCATGTCAGCACTGGAGAGGAATCCTCAGGTTCCTGCACCGACTCCACACAAGGTCTTAGGACCCGGCATCGACGGGATAGGAATCCCGAGAGGCCCCAAGCATCTCGCATGGGGACTGGCCTTTCCTGAGGCCACCCACAGCGGGTCCCTGAGGTCCCGTCGTAAGTCGAGAGCACCTGACCGAACAACTCGAAGAAAATCCAGGACGTTCTCCCCTCCAGGCGAGATGAGGCCCATTTCCGCTGAGGCGTCTCGAGGCTAATCACATCTAATATCTGGAACTTCCAAAGGGTCCTTCACACCCTTGCTGCAACTCAAGAAGTTCCCAGACATACCCGTCTCCACTAGAGAGGAAGCACGAGAGTTCCGCCCACATCCAAAGGAGCCCCGTTTCTACCTCCTAGCTCGAGAGGAGGGATCCTTTCCCAGCGTGGTCGGGAAAGAATTCCCGGCGTTTCCGTTGCATCTCAACAGGAGGCGCTCTCCACAGGATAGGCGAGAGGACTCCAGGGTCGTGCCACCATTCCCAGAGTACCCTGGATGTCTCAGTCCATTCCAGGGAAAACTGTTTTCCGTGCACTGCCTCGACTTTCAAGCCGAGGATCGACTCACACCACGGTGGCACGTGGGACAGCCCTGTGGGAAAGCCTCGTGCGAAAGCCTCGAGGGAAAGCCACAGATCCCTTGATCCACGCGTAGGGAAGCATGACAATGCTGCTACGGCTCGGGAGGAAAGCGCACGTGCATGCCCCCTCGAGACGGGGACTGACTCCCCTGGGGAGACTGCAGAAGTACCCCAAGATCCATGTCAGCAGGGAGAGGAACAGTCAGGTTCAAGCACCGACTCCACACAAGGGCTTAGGCCCCAGCATCGAAGTGAGAGGAATCCCGAGAGGCCCCCGAGCAACTCGCATGTGCACTGGGTTTTCCTGAGGCCACCAGAGCGGGTCCCTGAGGTCCCCGTCGTAAGTCGAGAGCACCTGCCGCAAATCGAGAAAATCCAGGAGGTTCTCCCCTCCAGGCGAGATGAGGCCCATTTCCCGCTGAGGCGTCTCCAGGATATTCACCTAACCTCTGGAACTTCCAAAGGGTTCTTCACACCCTTTCTGCAACTCAAGAAGTTCCCCGACATACTGTCTCCACTCGAGAGGAAGCACGAGAGTCCCGCCCACATCCAGAGGGGCCCCGTTTCCGCCTGCTAGCTCGAGAGGAGGGATCCTTTCCCTTCGTGGTCGGGAAAGAATTCCCGGCATTCCCGACCCATCTTAAGAGGAGGCTCTCTGTACAAGAAAGGCGAGAGGAACTCCAGGGTCGTGCCACCATTCCCAGAGTCCCCCAGATGTCTCAGTCCATTCCAGGGAAATCTGTTTTCCCTGCACTGCCTCGACTTTCAAGCCGGAGCATCGACTCACAACATGGTGACAGGTGGACAGCCCTGTGGAAAAGCCTCGTGGGAAAGCCTCTTGGGAAAGCCCTCGAGGGAAAGCCTCGTGGGGAAAGCCTCGTGGGAAAGGCCTCGAGGGAAAGACACAGATCCTTGATCCACGTGAAGGGAAGTGCGACACTGCTGCTACAGCTCGGGAGGAAAGCGCACGTCCATGCCCCCTAAACGAGACGAGGACTGACTGCCCTGGGGAGAATCCAGAAGTACCCCCAAGATCCATGTCTGCACTGGAGAGGAATCCTCAGGTTCCGGCACTGAGTCCACACAAGGGTCTTAGGCCCCAGGATCGACGGAAGAGGAATCCCGAGAGGCCCCCGAGCAACTCCCATGGGGACTGGCCTTTCCTGAGGCCACCAGAACGGATCCCTGAGGCCCCTTCGTAAGTCGAGAGCACCTGCCGCAACTCGGAGAAAATCCAGGAGGTTCTCCCCTCCAGACGATATGACGCCCATTTCCGCTGAGGCAAGTAGGGGGTAATCACACTTAAACTCTGGAACTTCCAAAGGGTCTTTCACACCCTTGCTGCAACTCAAGAAGTTCCCCGACATACCCGTCTCCACTCGAGAGGAAGCACGAGAGTCCCGCCCACATCCAGAGGGGCCCCGTTTCCGCCTGCTAGCTCGAGAGGAGGGATCCTTTCCCTGCGTGGTCGGGAAAGAATTCCTAGCGTTCCCGTTGCATCTCAAGAGGAGGCGCTCTCCACAGGAAAGGCGAGAAGAACTCCAGGATCAGGCCTCATTCCCAGAGTCCCCAAGATGTCTCAGTCCATTCCAGGGAAACCTGTTTTCCCTGCGCTGCCTCGACTTTCAAGCCGAGTATCGACTCACACCACGGTGGCATATGGGACAGCCCTGTGGGAAAGCCTCGTGGGAAAGCCACAGATCCCTTGATCCTCGCGAAGGGAAGCGTGACACTGCTACTACAGCTCGGGAGGAAAGCGCACGTGCATGCCCCACTCGAGACGAGGACTGACTCCCCTGGGGAGACTCCAGAAGTACCCCCAAGATCCATGTCAGCACTGGAGAGGAATCCTCAGGTTCCGGCACCGACTCCACACAAAGTCTTATGCCGGGTCCAGCCCCGGTGGATCCAGGGAATTCGAAGGGTGGACGGCGTTGGCGTGGAAAGCCTTTTTTATTTATTAATGTAAGATTACATTAGGAAACTATAGTGTAGTAAGAAGATTAAGTGGAGGAAGAGTGCTGAATAGCTTGGTTTACGCGGACGGCCAATAAAATTCCAGACAAGGAATTTGCACCACCTACTTTGGGCCACCGGCGCCGCTTGAATATCTAAGGGTGCCTCGCCTTAAGCTCCCTTTCGTGCGGGTCTTAACAGCCAGGCCAAGTAAGTAGACCTGGCGAGCCTCCGCACTCCAGGTGGAGATTCAGCCTGAAGTTATAGTAAAGAGCAGAGAGAAGGAAAGGTAGAGAAGAAGAAAGAGAGAGAAAGACACAGGGGGAGCCAGAGTCCCAAGAAACCAGGCTGAGAGACTAGTTCGAGAAGCTGGTCCGAGAAACTGGCCCCCGGTCCCTGGCCTCCTCTTTATTGATCAGAAGGTCTTTTATACTTTTGATAGTACATGGAGATCAATGGATAACACAAAATTATGTAGTGTTCTCAACCCAGATTCTTTCTGTATATCATTTTGTATACAAAAGGTCTCAGGTAATTTACATTATCTTCTGGCCAAGAGGATTGTTAACACTTTTTGGCTCTCTTCCTTAATGAATGTTAATTTTGTTTCCCCTGAAGTGTTTTTCTTTAATCTGCATCTCCTTAAAGCACTAAAGTTACATCTCTATAGAACAAAGGTGGCAGTGGGTTATAACAAAGAAGGTACTTAACTCAAAGATCTAATGTTGCTAATACCAGGTCTACTACTTGTTTTTCACCATACCAACTATATCTAAAATAAAGGATATGAAAATTTGGCAGCAAGCATTGACCCAAAAAATGAAACTTTTAATCAGTCCTATTCTAAAGATTCTGACTCCTCAGAAGCTCCTGCATTCCTAGGATGTTTTAAGCTTCCTGTGCCTCCTGCGGTCAGGAGGCCTCAAACAATCACAAGCGCAGCTGTACGAGTTCTACAGGCAGGCTAGAAAGCCATCAGAGGGTTTTGGATTGAAACACTCTTTCAAATGCAGAAGACTAATGCCCTGAATTGACTTTTTCCAGAAAAGGTCAGAAGAGTGAAAAAGCAGAGCACAAAAACCGGTAGATTTTTGTTGGGGTACATGCTTAAAAATTTCCAGAGGGGTCCCTGAAGTCTGAGCACGCCTTGCGTATGTCAGCTTCCTTCCTCATAACCTTGTCACGGGCGGGCTTCCTCACACTGGCTCCCGGCAGCCTTAGGCCCCCGGCATCGACGGGAGAGGAATCTCGAGAGGCCCCCGAGCAACTCGCTTGGGGACTGGCCTTTCCTGAGACCACCATAGCGGGTCCGTGAGGTCCCCGTCGTAAGTCGAGAGCACCTGCCGCAACTCGAGAAACTCCAGGAGGTTCTCCCCTCCAGGCGAGATGAGGCCCATTTCCGCTGAGGCATCTCGAGGCTAATCACACCTAACCTCTGGAACTTAGAAAGGGGTCTTTCACACCCTTGCTGCAACTCAAGAAGTTCCCCGACATACCCATCTCCACTCGAGAGGAATCACGAGAGTCCCGCCCTCATCCAGAGGAGTCCCGTTTCCGCCTCCCAGCTGGAGAGGAGGGATCCTTCCCCTGCGTGGTCGGGAAAGAATTCCCGGCATTTCCGTGGCATCTCAAGAGGAGGCGCTCTCCACAGGAAAGGGGAGAGGAACTCCAGGGTAGTGCCACCATTCACAGAGTCCCCCAGATGTCTCAGTCAATTCCAGGGAAGCCTGTTTCCCTGGCACTGCCCTCGACTTTCAAAACCGAGGATCGAATGACACCACGGTGGCACGTGGGACATCACTGGGGGAAAGCCTCGTTGGAAAGCCTGGTGGGAAACGGTCGTGGGAAAGCCTCATGGGAAAGCCTCGAGGCAATGCCATAGATCCTATGACCCACGGGAAGGTAAGCGTGACACTGCTGCTACAGCTCGGGAGGAAAGCTCACGTGCATAACCCCACTGGAGACGAGGACTCACTCCCCTGGGGAGACTTCAGAAGTACCCCAAGAGCGATGTCAGCACTGCAGAGGAATCCTCAGTTTCCGACACCGACTCCACACAAGGTCTTAGGCCCCTGCATCAACGGGAGAGGAATCCCGAGAGGCCCAGAGCAACTCGCATGGGGACTGGCCTTTCCTGAGGCCACCAGAGCGGGTCCCTGAGGTCCCCGTCGTAAGTCGAGAGCACCTGCCGCCACTCGAGAAAATCCAGGAGGTTCTCCCCTCCAGGCGAGCTGAGACCTATTTCCGCTCAGGTATCTCGAGGCTAATCACACCGTACCTCTGGAACTTCCAAAGGGTCCTTCACACCCTTGCTGCAACTTTAGAAGTTCCCCGACATACCCGTCTGCACTTGAGAGGAAGCACGAGAGTCCCGACAACATCCAGAGGAGCCCCGATTCCAGCTCCTAGCCCGAGAGAAGGATCCTTTCCCTGCGTGGTCGGGAAAGAATTCCCGGCGTTCCCGTCACATCTCAAGTGGAGGCGCGCTCCACAGGAAAGGCGAGAGGAACTCCAGGGTCGTGCCACCATTCCCAGAGTCCCCTGGATGTCTCAGTCCATTCCAGGGAAACCTGTTTTCCCTGCACTGCCTCGACTTTCAAGCCGAGGATCGACTCACACCACTGTGGCATGTGGGACAGCCCTGTGGGAAAGCCTCGTGGGAAAGCCTCTTTTGAAAGCCTCGTGGGAAAGCCTCGAGGGAATGCCACAGATCCCTTTTTCCACGGGAAGGGTAGCGTTACACTGCTGCTACAGCTCGGGAGGAAAGTGCACTTGCATGCCCCACTCGAGACGAGCACTGACTTCCCTGGGGAGATTCCAGGATACCCCAAGATCCATGTCAGCACTGGAGAGGAATCCTCAGGTTCTGGCACCGACTCCACACAAGGTCTTAGGCCCTGGCATCGACGTGAGAGGAATCCCGAGAGGCCCCCGAGCAACTCGCATGGGACTGGCCTTTCCTGAGGACACCAGAGCGGTTCCCTGAGGTACCCATCGTAAGTCGAGAGCACCTGCCGCAAATCGAGAAAATCCAGGAGGTTCTCCCCTCCAGGCGACATGAGGCCCATTTCCGCTGAGGTATCTCGAGGCTAATCACACTTTACCTAAGGAAATTCCAAAGGGTCCTTCACACCCTTTGCTGCAACTCAAGAAGTTCCCTGATATACCCGTCTCCAGTCGAGAGGAAGCACGAGAGTCCCGACCACATCCAGAGGAGCCCCGTTTCCACCTCCTAGCACGAGAGGAGGGATCCTTTCCCTGCGTGGTGGGGAAAGAATTCGCGGCGTTCCCGTCGCATCTCAAGAGGAGGCGCTCTCCAGAGGAAAAGCGAGAGGAACTCCAGGTTCATGCCACTATTGCCAGAGTACCCCAGATGTCTCAGTCCATTCCAGGGAACCTGGTTTCCCTGCACTGCCTCGACTTTCAAGCCGAGGATCGACTCACACCACAGTGGCACGTGGGGCAGCCCTGTGGGAAAGCCTCGTGGGAAAGCCTCCAGGGAAAGCCACAGATCCCTTGATCCACGCGAAGGGAAGCGTGACACTGGCTGATAAAGCTCGGGAGGAAAGCGCACGTGCATGGCCCCAACTTGAGATGAAACTGACACCCCTGGGGAAACTCCAGAAGTACCCCAAGATCCATGTCATCACTGGAGAGGAATCCTCAGGTACCGGCACCGGACTCCACACAAGGTCTTAGGCCCCTGCATCGACGTGAGAGGAATCCCGAGAGGCCGCAGAGCAACTCGCATGGGGACTGGCCTTTCCTGAGGCCACCGCAGCGGGTCCCTGATGTCCCCGTCGTAAGTCGAGAGCACCTGCCTCAACTCGAGAAAATCCAGGAGGTTCTCCCTTCCAGGCGAGATGAGGCCCATTTCTACTGAGGTATCTCGAGGCTAATCACACCTTACCTCTGGAACTTGCAAAGGTCCTTCACACCCTTACTGCAACTCAAGAAGTTCCCCGACATACCCGTCTCCACTCGCGAGGAAGCACGAGAGTCCCGCCCACATCCAGAGGAGCCCCGTTTCCGCCTCCTAGCTCGAGAGGAGGGATCCTTTCCCTGCGTGGTCGGGATAGAATTCCCCGGTGTTCCCGTCACATCTCAAGAGGAGGCGCGCTTCACAGGAATGGCGAGAGGAACTCCAGGGTCGTGCCACCATTCCCAGAGTCCCCTGGATGTCTCAGTCCATTCCAGGGAAACCTGTTTTCCCTGTACTGCCTCGACTTTCAAGCCGAGGATCGACTCACACCACGGTGGCACGTGGGACAGCCCTGTGGGAAAGCGTCGTGGGAAAGCCTCGTGGGAAAGCCTCGAGGGAAAGCCACAGATCCCTTGATCCACGCGAATGGAAGCGCGACACTAATGCTTCAGCTCGAGAGGCACGTGCACGTGCCTGCCCCCACTCGAGACGAGGACTGACTCCCCTGGGGAGACTCCAGAAATACACCCAAGATCCATGTCAGCACTGGAGAGGAATCCTAAGATTCCGGCACTGACTCAACACAAGGTCGTAGGCCCCGGCATCGACGGGAGAGGAATCCCGAGAGGCCCCCGAGCAACTCGCATGGGGAATGGCCTTTCCTGAGGCCACCAAAGCGGGTCCCTGAGGTCCCCGTCGTAAGTCGAGAGCACCTGCCACAACTCGAGAAAATCCAAGAGGTTCTCCCCTCCAGGTGAGATGAGGCCCCATTTCCGCAGAGGCGTCTCGAGGCTAATCACACCTAACCTCTGGAACTTCCAACGGGTCCTTCACACCCTTGCTGCAAATCAAGAAGTTACCCCGACATACCCGTCTCCACTCGAGACGAAGCACGTGAGTCCCGCCTACATCCAGAGGAGCCCCGTTTCCGCCTCCTAGCTCGAGAGGTTGGATCCTTTCCATGCGTGGTCGGGAAAGAATTCCCGGCGTTCCCGTCGCATCTAAAGAGGAGGCGCTCTCCACAGGAAAGGCGAGAGGAACTCCAGGGTCGTGCCACCATTCCCAGAGTCCTCCCGATGCTCAGTCCATTCCAGGGAAACCAGTTTTCCCTGCACTGCCTCGACTTTCAAGCCGAGGATCGACTCACAACACGGTGGCACGTGGGACAGCCCTGTGGGAAAGCCTCAGGGGGAAAGCCTTTTGGGAAAGCCTCGAGGGAATGCCCCCAGATCCCTTGTTCCATGCGAAGGGAAGCGTGACATTGGCTGCTACAGCTCGGGAGGAAAGGGCACGTGCATGCCCCAACTCGAGACGAGGATTGACTTCCCTGGGGAGATTCCAGAAGTACCCAAAGATCCATGTCAGCACTGGAGAGGAATCCTCAGGTCCTGGCACCGACTCCACACAAGGTCTTAGGCCCCGCATCGACGGGAGAGGAATCCCGAGAGGCCCCGAGTAACTCGCAAGGGAAATTTCCTTTACCGATGCCACCAGGGCGCGTCCCTGAGGTCCCTGTCGTAAGTCCAGTGCACCTGACACAACTCGAGAAAATCCAGGAGATTCTACCCTCCAGGCGAGATGAGGCCCATTTCCGCTGAGGCGTCCTGAGGCTAATCACACCTGACCTCTGGAAATTCCAAAGATCCTTCACACCTTTACTTTAACTCAAGAAGTTCCCTGACATACCCGTCTCCACTCGAGAGAAGCACGAGAGTCCCGACCACATCCAGAGGAGCCCCGTTTCCACCTCCTAGCTCGAGAGGAGGGATCCTTTCCCTGCGTGCTCGAGAAAGAATTCCCGGAGTTCCTGTCGCAACTCAAGAGGAGGCGCTCTCCACAGGAAAGGCGAGAGGAACTCCGGGGTCATGCCAGCATTCCCAGATTCCCCCAGATGTCTCAGTCCATTCCAGGGAAACCTGTTTTCTCTGCACTGTTTTGACTTTCAAGCCGAGGATAGACTCACACCACGGTGGGACGTGGGACAGCCCTGTGGGAAAGCCTAGTGGGAAAGCCTCGAGGGAAATGCCACAGATTCCTTGTTCCACGTGAAGGAAAGGGTGACACTGCGGCTACAGCTAGGGAGGAAATCGCACGTGCATGCCCCACTCGAGACGAGGACTGACTCCCTGGGGAGACTCCAGAAGTACCCAAGATCCATGTCAGAACTGGAGAGGAAACCTCAGGTCTGGCACGACTCCACACAAGGTCTTAGGCCCGATATCGACGGAGAGGAATCCGAGAACCCCCGAGGGGGCCCCGAGCAACTCGCAAGGGGACTGGCCTTTCCTGAGGCCACCAGAGCGGGTCCCTGAGGTCCCCGTCGTAAGTCGAGAGCACCTGCCGCAACTCGAGAAATCCAGGAGGTTCTCCCTCCAGGCGAGATGAGGCCCATTTCCGCTGAGGCGTCTCGAGGCTAATCACACCTAACTCTGGAACTTCCAAAGGGTCCTTCACACCCTTGCTGCAACTCAAGAAGTTCCGACATACCTTCTCCACTCGAGAGAAGCACGGAGTCCCGCCACATCCAGAGGAGCCCCGTTTCCGCCTCCTAGCTCGAGAGGAGGGATCCTTTCCTTGGT
>NW_017191763.1:0-10630 GCF_001704415.2 Capra hircus
GCATGGGGACTGGCCTTTCCTGAGGCCACCAGAGGGGTGAGGTCCCCCCGTCGTAAGTCGAGAGCACGTGCCGCAACTCGAGAAAATCCAGGAGGTTCTCCCCTCCAGGCGAGATGAGGCCCATTTCCGCTGAGGCGTCTCGAGGCTAATCACACCTAACCTCTGGAACTTCCAAAGGGTCCTTCACACCCTTGCTGCAACTCAAGAAGTTCCCCGACATACCGTCTCCACTCGAGAGGAAGAGAGAGTCCGCCACATCCAGAGGATCCCCGTTTCCGCCTCCTAGCTCGAGAGGAGGGATCCCCTGCGTGCTCGGGAAAGAATTCCGGCGTTTCCGTCGCATCTCAGAGGAGGGCTCTCCACAGGAAAGGCGAGAGGAACTCCAGGGTCGTGCCACCATTCCCAGAGTCCCCAGATGTCTCAGTCCATTCCAGGGAAACTGTTTTTCCCTGCACTGCCTCGACTTTCAAGCCGAGGATCGACTCACACCACGGTGGCACGTGGGACAGCCCTGTCGTGGGAAAGCCTCGTGGGAAAGAAAAGCCTCGAGGGAAAGCCACAGATCCCTTGATCCACGCGAAGGAAGCGTGACACTGCTGCTACAGCTCGGGAGGAAAGCGCACGTGCATGCCCCCACTCGAGACGAGGACTGACTCCCCTGGGGAGACTCCAGAAGTACCCCAAGATCCATGTCAGCACTGGAGAGGAATCTCAGGTTCCGGCACCGACTCCACACAAGGTCTTAGGCCCCGGCATCGACGGGAGGGAATCCCGAGAGGCCCCGGAGCAACTCGCATGGGGACTGGCCTTTCCTGAGGCCACCAGAGCGGGTCCCTGAGGTCCCGTCGTAAGTCGAGAGCACCTGCCGCAACTCGAGAAAATCCAGGAGGTTCTCCCCTCCAGGCGAGATGAGGCCCATTTCCGCTGAGGCGTCTGAGGCTAATCTAACTCTGGAACTTCAAAGGGTCCTTCACACCCTTGCTGCAACTCAAGAAGTTCCCCAACATAACCCGTCTCCACTCGAGAGGAAGCACGAGAGTTCCCGCCCACATCCAGAGGAGCCCCGTTTCCGCCTCCTAGCTCGAGAGGAGGGATCCTTTCTCTGCGTGTTCGGGAAAGAATTCCGCGACATTGCCGGCGATCTCAAGAGGAGGCGCTCTCCACAGGAAAGGCGAGAAGGAATTCCAGGTCGTGCCACCATTCCCAGAGTCCCCCCAGATGTCTCAGTCCATTCCAGGGAAACCTGTATTCCCTTCCGTTGCCTCGACTTTCAAGCCGAGGATCGACTCACACCACGGTGGCAAGTGGGAAGCCCTGTGGGAAAGCCTCGTGGGAAAGCCTCGAGGGAAAGACCCTGATCCCTTGAACCACGCGAAGGGAAGTGTGACACTGCTGGCTACAGCTCGGGAGTGAAAGTGCACGTGCATGCCCCCACTCGAGACGAGGACTGACTCCCCTGGGGAGACTCCAGAAGTACCCAAGATCCATGTCAGCCACTGGAGAGGGAATGCTCAGGTTCCGGCACCGTACTCCACACAAGATCTTAGGCCCGGCATCGACGGGAGAGGAATCCCGAGAGGCCCGAGCAACTCGCATGGGGACTGGCCTTTCCTGAGGCCACCAGAGCGGGTCCCTGAGGTCCCCGTCGTAAGTGGAGAGCAACCTGCCCGCAACTCGAGAAAATACCAGGAGGTTCTCCCCTCCAGGCGAGATGAGGCCCATTTCCGCTGAGGTGTCTCGAGGCTAATCACACCTAACGTCTGGAACTTCCGAAGGGTCCTTCACACCCGTTGCTGCAACTCAAGAATTTCCCCGACATACCCGTCTCCACTCGAGAGGAAGCACGAGAGTCCCGCCCACATCCAGAGGAGCCCCGTTTCCGCCTCCTAGGTCGAGAGGAGATATCCTTTCCCTGCGTGGTCGGGAAAGAATTCCCGGCTTTCCTCATAGCAACTCAAGAGGAACTGCTCTCCACAGGAAAAGGCGAGAGGAGCTTCAGGGTCGTGGCCACCATGCCCAGAGTCCCCCAGATGTCTCAGTCCATTCCAGGGAAAACCTGTTTTCCCTGCACTGCCTCGACTTTCAAGCCGAGGATCGACTCACACCACGTTGGCACGTGGGACAGCCCTGTGGGAAAGCCTCGTGGAAAGCTCATGGAAAGCCTCGAGAGAAAGCCACAGATCCCTTGATGCACGCGAAGGGAAGCGTGACACTGCTGCTACAGCTCAGGGAAGAAATGGCACGTGCATGCCCCCACTCAAGACGAGGACTGACTCCCCTGGAGAGACTCTGGAAGTACCCCAAGATCCATGTCAGCACTGGAGAGGAACCCTCCGGTTCCAGGACTGAAACCACACATGTTCTTAGGCCCGGGCATCGACGGGAGAGGAATCCCGAGAGGCCCGGAGCAACTCGCATGGGGACTGGCCTTTCCTGAGGCCACCAGTAACGGGTCCCTGAGGTCCCCGTCGTAAGTCGAGAGCACATGCCGCAACTCGAGAAAATCCAGGAGGTTCTCCCCTCCAGGCGAGATGAGGCCCTTTTCCGCTGAGCGGTTCCGAGGCTAATCACACCTAACCTCTGGAACTTCCAAAGGGTCTTCCACACCCTTGCTGCAACTCAAGAAGTTCCCCGACATACCTGACTCCACTCGAGAGGAAGCACGAGAGTCCCCGCCCACATCCAGAGGAGCCCCGTTTCCGCCTCGTAGCTCGAGATGAGGGATCCTTTCCCTGCATGTTCTGGAAAGAATTCCCCGGCGTTCCCAGTCGCATCTCAAGAGGAGGCGCTCTCCACAGGAAAGGCGAGAGGAACTCCAGGGTCGATCCCACCATTCCAAGAGTCCCCCAGATATCTCAGTCTGCCGGGAGTCCAGCCCCGCTGGATCCAGGGAATTCGACGGATGGATGGCGTTGAGGTGGAAAGACTTGTTTATTTATTAATGTAAGATTAGAGTAAGAAACTATAGTGTATTAAGAAGATTAAGTGGAGGAAGTGGGCTGAATAGCTTGGTTTACGCGGAAGGCCAATAAAATTCCAGACAAGGAATTTGCACCATCTACGTTGGGCCACCGGCGACTGCTTGAATATCTAAGGGATGCTTCGACCTAAGCTCCCTTTCGTGCAGGTCTTAACAGCCAGGCCAAGTAAGTCGACCTGGCGAGCCTCCGCGCCGCTGTGGAGATTCAACCTGAAGTTAAAGTAAAGAGCAGAGAGAAGGAAAAGGAGGGAAGAAGAAAGAGAGGAAAGACACGGGGGGGCTGAGTCCCAGGAAACCAGGCAGAGAGACTAGTTCGAGAAAACTGGTCTGAGAAACTGGCCCCATCCTTTATTGTTCAGAAGGCCTTTTATACTTTTGATAAAACATGGAGATCAATGGGTAACACAAAATTATGTAGCGTTCGCTGCCCAGACTCTTTCTGTACATCATTTTGTATACAAAAGGTCTCAGGTGATTTACATTATCATCTGGCCAAGAGGCTTGTTAACACTTTTTGGCTCTCTTCCTTAATGAATGTTAATTTTGTTTCTCCTGAAGTGTTTTTCTTTAAACTGCATCTCCTTAAAGCATTAAAGTTACATCTCTATAGAACAAAAGGTGCAGTGGGTTATAACAAAGAAGGTACTTAACTCAAAGATCTAATGTTGCTAATAACCGGTCTGCTACTTGTTTTTTTTATATACCAACTATATCTAAAAATAAAGGATATGAAAATTTAGCAGCAAGCATTGACCCAACAAATGAAACTTTTAATCAGTCCTATTCTAAAGATTTTGACTCCACGGATGCCCCTACATTCCTAGGATGCTTTAAGCTTCCTGTGCCTCCTGCAGTCAGGAGGCCTCAAACAATCACATGCTCAGCAGTTCGAGTCCTGCAGGCAGGCTAGAAAGCCATCAGAGGGGTTTTTGGATTGAAACACTCTTTCAAATGCAGAAGACTAAAGCCCTGAATTGACTTTTTCCAGAAAATGTGAGAAGAGTGGAAAGGCAGAGCACAAAAGCCGGCAGATTTTTGTTTGGGGTACATGAGTAGGAATTTGCAGAGGGGTCCCTGAAGTCTGAACACACCTTGCGTATGTCAGCTTCCTTCCTCATGACCTTATCACGGCCGGGAGTCCTCACACTTGCTCCCAGCATCAGTCCAAACCAGAGGAACCTGTTTTCCCTGCACTGCCTCGACTTTCACGCCGAGGATCGACTCACACCACGGTGGCACGTGGGACAGCCCTGTGGGAAAGCCTCGTGGGAAAGCCTCGTGGGAAAGCCTCGAGGGAAAGACACATATCCCTCGATCCACGCGAAGGGAAGCGTGACACTGCGGCTACAACTAGCGAGGAAAGAGCTCGTGCATGACCCCACTGGCGACGAGACTGACTCCCCTGGAGTAACTCCAGAAGTACCCCAAAGATCCACGTCAGCACTGCAGAGGAATCCTCAGGTGCTGGCCCCGAATCCACACAAGTCTTAGGCCCCAGCATCGATGGGAGAGGAATCACGAGAGGTCCCCTAACAACTCGCATGGGGACTGGCCTTTCCTGAGGCCACCAGAGCGGGTCCCTGAGGTCCCCGTCGTAAGTCGAGAGCACCTGCCGCAACTCGAGAAAATCCAGGAGGTTCTCCCCTCCAGGCGAGATGAGGCCCATTTCCGCTGAGGGGGCTAGAACCTAATCACACCTCACCTCTGGAACTTCCAAAGGGTCCTTCACACCCTTGCTGCAACTCAAGAACTTCCCCGACATACCCGTCTCCACTCGAGAGGAAGCAGGAGGGGCCCGCCCACAGGCAGAGGAGCTCCGTTTCCACCCTGAGCTTGAGATGAGGGATTCCTTTCCCTACTTTGTCAGGAAAGAATACCCGGCGTTCCATCACGTCTCAAGAGAAGGTGCTCTCCACAGGAAGGGCGAGAGGAACTCCAGGGTCGTTCCACCATTCCAAGAGTCCCCCAGATGACTCAGTCCATTCCAGGGGAAACTGTTTTCCCTGCACTGCCTCGACTATCATGCCGAGGATCGACTCACACCATGGTGGCACGTGGAACAGCCCTGTGGAAAAGCCTTGTGGGAAAGACCTCGTGGGAAAGCCTCGTGGGAAAGCCTCGAGGGAAAGCCACAGATCCCTTGATTCACGTGAGGGGAAGCGTGACACTGCTGCTACAGCTTGGGAGGAAGGCGCACGTGGCATTCTCCCACTCGAGACGAGGACTGACTCCCCTGGGGAGACTCCAGAAGTACCCCAAGATCCATGTCAGCACTGGAGACGAATCCTCAGGTTCCGACCCCGACCCCACACAAGGTCTTAGGCCCTGGTATAGATGGGAGACGAATCCCGAGAGGCCTCCTAGCAACTTGCATGAGGACTGGACTTTATTGAGCCCAACAGATCTCGTCCCTGATGTCCCACTCATAACTCGAGAGCATCTCTCTCAACTCAACAAAATCCAGGAGGATTTGCCCCTCCAGGCGAGATGAGGCCCTTTTCCGCTGAGGCGTCTCGACGCTAATCACACCTAATATCTGGAATTTCCAAAGACTCTTTCAAACCCTTGTACAACTCAAGAATTTCCCACAGGAACGTCTCCACTCGGGAGCAAAAGCTAGGTCTCACTCACATTTAGATGTTCCATTTTTCCGCATCTTTGCGGGGAATGAGGGACCCTTACACATCAGCTGAATTTCGGATTACTCTCCAGACGAACGCCGAGGCCTAAGACCTTGTGTTGAGTCAGGGCCCAAATCTGAATTCGCCTAGGAGGTGAAAACCTCCTGTTAACACTCACTTGGATTAAGGGATCTGTGGCTTTCCCTCGAGGCTTTCCCAGGAGGCTTTCGCAAGGGCTGTCCACGTGCCACCGTGGTGTGAGTCGATCCTCGCTTGAAAGTCGAGGCAGTGCAGGGAAAACAGGTTTCCCTGGAATGGACTGAGACATTTGGGGGACTCTGGGAATGGTGGCACGACCCTGGAGTTCCTCTCGCCTTTCCTGTGGAGAGCGCCTCCTCTTGAGATGCGACGGGAACGCCGGGAATTCTTTCCCGACCACGCAGGGAAAGGATCCCTCTCTCGAGCTAGGAGGCAGAAACGGGGGCTCCTTCTGGATGTGGGCGGGACTCTCGTGCTTCCTGTGGAGTGGAGACGTGGTATGTCGGGGAACTTCTTGAGTTTGCAGCAAGGGTGTGAAGGACCCTTTGGAAGTTCCAGAGATTTAGGTGTGATTAGCCTCGAGATGCCTCAGCGGAAATGGGCCTCATCTCGCCTGGAGGGGAGAACCTCCTGGTATTTTCTCGGAGTTGCGGCAGGTACTCTCAACTTATCGATGGGGACCTCAGGGACCCGCTCTGGTGGCCTCAGGAAAGGCCAGTCCCATGCGAGTTGCTCGGGGGTCTCTCGGGATTCCTCTCCCGTCGAAGCCGGGGCCTAAGACCTTGTGTGGCAGTCGGTGCCAGAACCTGAGGATTACCTCTCCAGTGCTGACATCGGATCTTGGGGTACTTCTGGAGTCTCCCCATGGGGAGTCAGGTCCTCGTCTCGAGTGGGGGCATGCACGTGCGCTTTCCTCCCGAGCTGTAGGCAGCAGTGTCACGCTTCCTCGCAGTGGATCAAGGGATCAGTGGCTTTCCCTCGAGGGCTTCCCAGAGGCTTTCCCCACGAGGCTTTCCCACAGGGCTGTCCCATGTGCCAACGTGGCTGTGAGTCCATCCTCGGCTTGAAAGTCGAGGCAGTGCAGGGAAAACAGGTTTCCCTGGAATGGACTGAGTCATCATGGGGGACTACTGGGAATGGTGGCACGACCCTAGAGTTCCTCTTCGCCTTTCCTGTGGAGAGCGCATCCTCTTGAGATGCGACGGAAACGCCAGGGATTCTTTCCCGAACAGGCAGGGAAAGGATCCCTCCTCTCGAGCTAGGAGGCGGAAACGGGGCTCCTCTGGATGTGGGCGGGACTGCTTGGTGCTTTCTCTCGAGTGGAGATGGGTATGTAGGTGGAACCTTCTTGAATTGCAGCAATGGGTGTGAAGGACCCTTTGGAAGTCCCAGAGGTTAGGTGTGATTAGCCTCGAGACGGCTCATCGGAAATGGGCCTCATCTCACCTGGAGGGAGAACCTCCTGGATTTTCTCGAGTTTGCAGCAGGTGCTCTCTGACTTACGACGGGGACCTCAGGGACCCGCTCTGGTGGCCTCAGGAAAGGCCAGTCCCCATGCGAGTTGCTCGCGGGCCTCTCCGGGATTCCTCTCCCGTCGATGAAGGGGCCTAAGATCCTTGTGTGGAGTCGGTGCCAGAACCTGAGGATTCCTCTCCAGTGCTGACATGGATACTTGGGGTAGCTTCTGGAGTCTCCCCAGGGGAGTCAGTCCTCGTCTCGAGTGGGGGCATGCACGTGCGCTTTCCTCCCGATCTGTAGCAGCAGTGTTAGGCTTCCCTTCGCGTGTATCAAGGGATCTGTGGCTTTCCCTCGAGGCTTTCCCTCGATGTGTTCCCACTAGGCTTCCCACCAGGCTTTCCCACGAGGCTTTCCCACGAGGCTTTCCCACAGGGCTGTGCCACGTGCCACCCTGGTGTGAGTCGATCCTCGGCTTGTAAGTCGAGGCAGTGCAGGGAAAACAGGTTTCCCTGGAATGGACTGAAACATCTGTGGGGACTCTGGGAATGGTGGCACGACCCTGGAGTTCCTCTCGCCTTTTCCTGTGGAGAGCGCCTCCTCTTGAGATGCGACGGGAACGCCGGGAATTCTTTCCCGACCACGCAGGGAAAGGATCCCTCCTCTCGAGCTAGGAGGCAGGAAACGGGGCTCCTCTGGATGTGGGCGGGACTCTCGTGCTTCCTGTGGAGTGGAGACGTGTATGTCGGGGAACTTCTTGATTTGCAGGCAAGGGTGTGAAGGACCCTTTGGAAGTTTCCGAATTAGGTGTGATTAGCCTCGAGATGCCTCAGCGGAAATGGGCCTCATCTCGCCTGGAAGGGGATAACCTCCTGTATTTTCTCGAGTTGCGGCAGGTACTCTCACTTATGATGGGGACCTCAGGGACCCGCTCTGGTGGCCTCAGGAAAGGCCAGTCCCCATTGCGAGTTGCTCGGGGGTCTCTCGGGATTCCTCTCCCCCGTCGAAGCCGGGGCCTAAGACCTTGTGTGCAGTCGGTGCCAGAACCTGAGGATTACTCTCCAGTGCTGACATCGATCTTGGGGGTACTTCTGGAGTCTCCCCATGGGAGTCAGGCCTCGTCTCGAGTGGGGGCATGCACGTGCGCTTTCCTCCCGAGCTGTAGGAGCAGTGTCACGCTTCTCGTCAAGTGGATCAAGGGATCAGTGGCTTTCCCTCGAGGCTTCCCAAGAGGCTTTCCCACGAGGCTTTCCCACAGGGCTGTCCCATGTGCCACCGTGCTGTGAGTCCATCCTCGGCTGAAAGACGAGGCAGTGCAGGGAAAACAGGTTTCCCTGGAATGGACTGAGTCATCAGGGGGGACTATGGGAAATGGTGGCACGACCCTAGAGTTCCTTTCGCCTTTCCTGTGGAGAGCGCGTCCTCTTGAGATGCGACGGAAACCCAGGGATTCTTTCCCGAACAGGCAGGGAAAGGATCCCACCTCTCGAGCTAGGAGGCGGAAAAGGGGCTCCTCTGGATGTGGGCGGGACGCTTGTGCTTTCCTCTCGAGTGGAGATGGGTATGTAGGTGACCTTCTTGAGTTGCAGCAAGGTGTGAAGGACCTTTGGAAGTTCCAGAGGTTAGGTGTGATTAGCCTCGAGACGCCTCAGCGGAAATGGGCCTCATCTCGCCTGAGGGGAGAACCTCCTGATTTTCTCGAGTTGCAGCAGGTGCTCTTGACTTACGACGGGGACCTCAGGGACCCGCTCTGGTGGCCTCAGGAAAGGCCAGTCCCCAAGCGAGTTGCTCGGGGCCTCTCGGGATTCCTCTCCCGTCGATGAAGGGGCCTAAGATCTTTTGTGGAGTCGGTGCCAGAACCTGAGGATTCCTCTCCAGTGCTGACATGGATCTTGGGGTAGTTCTGGAGTCTCCCAGGGGGAGTCAGTCCTCGTCTCGAGTGGGGGCATGCACGTGCGCTTTCCTCCCGAGCTGTAGCAGCAGTGTTAGGCTTCCCTTCGCGTGGATCAAGGGATCTGTGGCTTTCCCTCGAGGCTTTCCATGTGGAGGCACTTTCCCACGAGGCTTTCCCACAGGGCTGTGCCACGTGCCACCTGGTGTGAGTCGATCCTCGGCTTGAAAGTCGAGGCAGTGCAGGGAAAACAGGTTTCCCTGGAATGGACTGAAACATCTGGGGGACTCTGGAATGGTGGCACGAACCTGGAGTTCTCTCGCCTTTCCTGTGGAGAGCGCCTCCTCTTGAGATGCGACGGGAACGCCGGGAAATCTTTCCCAAACACGCAGGGAAAGGATCCCTCCTCTCGAGCTAGGAGGCGGAAACGGGGCTCCTCTGGATGTGGGCGGGACTCTCGTGCTTCCTCTCGAGTGGAGATGGGTATGTCGGGGACTTCTTGAGTTGCAGCAAGGCTGTGAAGGACCCTTTGGAAGTTCCAGAGGTTAGGTGTGATTAGCCTCGAGACGCCTCAGCGGAAATTGGCTCATCTCGCCTGGAAGGGAGAACCTCCTGGATTTTTCCGAGTTGCAGCAGGTGCTCTCGAACTTACGATGGGGAACTCAGGGACCCCGTGGTGTGGCCTCAGGAAACGTCAGCCACGTGGAGTTCCTTGGGCCTCTCGGGATTCCTCTCCCGTCGATGCCGGGCCAAAGACCTTGTGTGCAGTCGTGGTGGATGAGGATTCCTCTGCAGTGCTGACATGGATCTTGGGGTACTTCTGGAGTCTCCCAGGGGAGTCAGTCCTCGTCTCAAGTGCGGGCATGCACGTGCGCTTTCCTCCCGTGCTCTAGCAGCAGTGTCACGCTTCCCTTCGCGTTGATCATGGGATCTGCGGCTTTCCTTCGGGCTTTACCACAATGCTTTCCCACGAGGCTTTCCACAGCGTGTCCTATGTGCCACCGTGGTGTGAGTCGATCCTCAGCTTGAAGGTCGAGGCAGTGCAGGGAAAACAGGTTTCCCTGGAATGGACTGAGACATCTGGGGGACTCCTGGAATGGAGGAACGACCCTGGAGTTCCTTCGCGTTTCCTGTGCATAGCTCCTCCTCTTGAGATGCGACGGAACGCCGGAATTCTTTCTCGACAACGCAGGGAAAGGATCCCTCCTGGGTATGAGGCAGAAACGGGGCACCTTTGGATGTGGGAGGGACTCTCGTGCTTCCTCTCGAGTGGAGTCGGGTATGTCGGGGAACTTCTTGAGTTGGCAGCAAGGGTGTGAAGCAGCTTTGGAATCTCCAGAGGTTAGATGTGATTAGCCTCGAGACGCCTCAGGCGGAAATGGGCTCATCTCGCTCTGGAGGGGAAACCTCCTGGATATTCTCGAGTTGCGTCAGGTGCTCTCCACTTACGACTGGGACCTCAGGGACCCGCTGTGGTGGCCTCAGGAGAGGCCCGTCCCCATGCGAGTTTGCTCAGGGGCCTCTCGGGATTCCACTCCCGTCGATGCGGGGGCCTAAGACCTTGTGTGGTGTCGGTGCCGGAACCTGAGGATTCCTCTCCAGTGCTGACATGGATCTTGGGGTACTTCTGGAGTCTCCACAGGG
>NW_017191764.1:0-10630 GCF_001704415.2 Capra hircus
TTCTTGAGTTGCAGCAAGGGTGTGAAGGACCTTTTGGAGTTAGCAGAGGTTAGGTGGTGTGATTAGCCTCGAGGAGCCTCAGCGGAAATGGTCCTCATCTCGCCTGGAGGGGAGAACCTCCTGGATTTTCTCGAGTTCGGGCAGGTGCTCTCGACTTACGACGGGGACCTCAGGGACCCGCTCTGGTGGCCTCAGGAAAGGCCAGTCCCATGCGAGTTGCTCGGGGCCTCTCGGGATTCCTCTCCCCTCGATGCCGGGGCCTAAGACCTTGAGTGGAGTCGGTGCCGAACCTGTGGATTCCTCTCCAGTGCTGACATGGATCTTGGGGTTTCTGGAGTCTCCCCAGGAGAGTCAGTCCTCGTCTCGAGTGGGGGCATGCACGTGCTCTTTCCTTCCGAGCTGTAGCAGCAGTGTCACGCTTCCCTTCGCGTGGATCAAGGCATCAGGGGCTTTCCCTCGAGGCTTTCCCACGAGGCTTTCCCAGGAGGCTTTCCCACAGGACTGTCCCACGTGCCACCGTGGTGTGAGTCGATCCTCGCTTGAAAGTCGAGGCAGTCCAGGGAAAACAGGTTTCCCTGGAATGGACTGAGAAATCTGGGGGACTCTGCGAATGTGGCACGACCCTGGAGTTCCTCTCGCCTTTCCTGTGGAGAGCGCCTCCTCTTGACTTGCGACGGGAATGCCGGGAATTCTTTCCCGAACACGCAGGGAAAGGATCCCTCCTCTCGAGCTAGGAGGCGGAAACGGGGCTCCTCTGGATGTGGGCGGGACTCTCGTGCTTCCTCTCGAGTGGAGACGGGTATGTCGGGGAACTTCTTGAGTTGCAGCAAGGGTGTGAAGGACCCTTTGGAAGTTCCAGAGGTTAGATGTGATTAGCCTCCAGACGCCTCAGCAGAAATGGGCCTCATCTCGCCTGGAGGGCGAACCTCCTGGATTTTCTCGAGTTGCGGCAGGTGCTCTCGTCTTACGACAGGGACGTCAGAACCCGCTCTGGTGGCCTCAGGAAAGGCCAGTCCCCATGCGAGTTGCTCGGGGCCTCTCGGGATTCCTCTCCGTAGATGCTGGGGCCTAAGACCTTGTGTGGAGACGGTGCCGGAACCTGAGTATTCCTCTCCAGTGCTGGAATGGATCTTGGGGTACTTCTGGAGTCTCCCCAGGGGAGTCAGTCCTCGTCTCGAGTGAGGCATGCACGTGCCCTTTCTTTCCGAGCTGTAGCTGCAGTGTCACGCTTCCCCCTCGCGTGGATCAAGGGACCTGTGGCTTTCCCTCGAGGCTTTCCCACAGGCTTTCCCACTATCCAACGTGCCACCGTGGTGTGAGTCGATCCTCGGCTTGAAAGTCGAGGCAGTGGAGGGAAAACAGATTTCCCTGGAATGGACTGAGACATCTGGGGGACTCTGGGAATGGTGGCACGACCCTGGAGTTCCTCTCGCCTTTCCTGTGGAGAGCGCCTCTTTGAGATGCGACGGTAATGCAGGGAATTCTTTCCCCACCACGCAGGGAAAGGATCCCTCCACTCAAGCTAGGAGGGGGAAACGGGGCTCCTCTGGATGTGGGCGGGACTCTCGTGCTTCCTCTCGAGTGGAGACGGGTATGTCGGGGAACTTCTTGAGTTGCAGCAAGGGTGTGAAGGACCCTTTGGAAGTTCCAGAGGTTAGATGTGATTAGCCTCGAGACGCCTCAGGAAATGGGCCTCATCTCGCCTGGAGGGAGAACTCCTGGATTTTCTCGAGTTGCGGCAGGTGCTCTCACTTACGACGGGGACCCCGCTCTGGTGGCCTCAGGAAAGGCCAGTCCCCATGCGAGTTGCTCGGGGGCCTCTCGGGATTCCTCTCCGTAGATGCCGGGGCCTAAGACTTGTGTGGAGTCGGTGCGGAACCTGAGGATTCCTCTCCAGTGCTGACATGGATCTTGGGGTACTTGGAGTCTCCCAGGGGAGAGTCCTCCTCGAGTGGGGGCATGCACCTGTTCACGCTTCCCTTCGCGTGGATTGAGGCTTTCTGCTACAGAACCGAGGCAGTTTTTCCCTGGAATGGACTCATCCTGGAATGGTGGCATGGAGTTCTCTCGCCTTTCCTGTGGAGAGCGCCTCCTCTTGAGATGCGACGGGAATGCCGGGAATTCTTTCCCGACCACAGGGAAAGGTCCCTCCTCTCTAGGAGGCGGAAACGGGGCTCCTCTGGATGTGGGCGGACTCTCGTGCTTCCTCTCGAGTGGAGACGGGTATGTCGGGGAACTTCTTGAGTTGCAGCAAGGGTGTGAAGGACCCTTTCGAAGTTCCAGAGGTTAGATGTGATTAGCCTCGAGACGCTTCAACGGAAACGGGCCTCATCTCGCCTGGAGGGGAGAACTTCCTGGATTTTCTCGAGTTGTGGCAGGTGCTCTCAAGTTACGACGGGGACCTCAGGGACCCTCTCTGGCGGCCTCAGGAAAGGCCGACCCCATGCGAGTTGCTCAAGTGCCTCTCGGGATTCCTCTCCCGTAGATGCCAGCGCCTAAGACCTTGCTTGGAGTCGGTGCTGGAACGTGAGGATTCCTCTCCAGTGCTGACATTGATCTTGGGCTACTTCTGGAGTCTCCCCAGGGGAGTCAGTCCTCGTCTCGAGTGGGGGCATGCACGTGCGCATTCCTCCAAGCTGTAGCAGCAGTGTCACGCTTCCCTTCGCGTGGATCAAGGGATCTGCCGCTTTCCCTCGAGGCTTTCCCACGAGGCTTTCCCACAGGGCTGTCCCACGTGCCACCGTGGTGTGAGTCGATCCTCGGCTTGAAAGTCGAGGCAGTACAGGGAAAACAGGTTTCCCTGGAATGGACTGAGACATCTGGGGGACTCTGGGAATGGTAGCATGACCCTGGAGTTACTCTCGCCTTTCCTGTGGAGAGCGCCTCCTCTTGAAATGCGACGGGAACGCCGGGAATTCTTTCCCGACCACGCAGCGAAAAGGATCCCACCTCTCGAGCTAGGAGGCGGAAACCGGGCTCCTCTGTATGTGGGCGGGACTCTCGTGCTTCCTCTCGAGTGGAGACGGGTATGTTGGGGAACTTCTTGAGTTGCAGGAAGGGTGTGAAGGACCCTTTGGAAGTTCCAGAGCTTAGGTGTGATTAGCCTCGAGACGCCTCATCGGAAATGGGGCTCATCTCGCCTGGAGGCGAGAACCTCCTGAATTTTCTCAAGTTGCGGCAGGTGCTCTCGACTTACGAAGGGGACCTGAGGGACCCGCGCTGGTGGCCTCATGAAAGGCCAGTCCCCATGGGAGTTGCTCGGGGGCCTCTCGGGATTCCTCTCCCCTCGATGCCGGGGCCTAAGATCTTGTGTGGAATCGGTGCCGGAACCTGAGGATTCCTCTCCAGTGCTGACATGGATCTTGGGGTACTTCTGGAGTCTCCCAGGGGAGTCAGTCCTCGTCTCGAGTGGGGGCATGCACGTGCGCTCCCGAGCTGTAGCAGGAGTGTCACGCTTCCCTTCTTGTGGATCAAGGGATCAGGGGCTTTACCTCGAGGCTTTCCCATGAGGCTTTCCCACGAGGCTTTCCCACAGGGCTGTCCACGTGCCACCGTTGTATGAGTCGATCCTCGGCTTGAAAGTCGAGGCAGTGCAGGGAAAACTGGTTTCCCTGGCATGGACTGAGCATCTGGGGGACTCTGGGAATGGTGGCACGACCCTGGAGTTCCTCTCGCCTTTCCTGTGGAGAGCGCCTCCTCTTGAGATGCGACGGGAACGCCAGGAATACTTACCCGACCACCTAGGGAAAGGATCCCTCCTCTGGAACTATGAGGCGGAAACGGGGCTCCTCTGGATGTGGGCGGGACTCTCGTGCTTCCTCTCGAGGGGAAACGGGTATGTCGAGGAACTTCTTGAGTTGCAGCAAGGGTGTGAAAGACCTATGGAAGTTCCAGAGGTTAGGTGTGATTAGTCTCGAGACGCCTCAGCACAAATGGGCCTCATGTCGCCTGAAGGGAAGAACCTCCTGAATTTTCTCGAGTTGCGGCAGGTGCTGTGGACTTAAGACGGGGTCCTCAGGGACCCGCTCTGGTGGCCTCAGGAAAGGCCAGTCACCATGCGAGTTGCTCGGGGCCTCTCGGGATTCCTCTCCCGTCGATGCCGGCCCTTATACCTTGTGTGGAGTCGGTGCCGAAACCTGAGAAAACCTCTCCAGTGCTTACATGGACCTTGGGTACTTCTGGAGTCTCCCCGGTTAGTCAGTCCTCGTCCCTAGTGGATGCATGTACGTGCAATTTCCTCCCGAGCTGTAGCAGCAGTGTCACGCTTCCCTTCGCGTGGATCCAGGAATCTGTGGCTTTCCGTGGAGGCTTTCCACGAGGCTTTGCCACGAGGCTTTCCCACGACGTTTACCCCACTGGGCTGTCCCACGTGCCACCGTGTTGTGAGTCGTCCTTGGCTTGAAAGTCGAGGCAGTGCTGGGAAACTGGTTTCCCTGTTATGGACTGAGCATTTGGGGGACTCTGGGAATGGTGGCACGACCCTGGAGTTCCTCTCGCCTTTCCTGTGGAGAGCGCCTCCTCTTGAGATGCGACGGGAACGCCAGGAATACTTACCCGACCACCTAGGGAAAGGATCCCTCCTCTGAACTATGGAGGCGGAAACGGGGCTCCTCTGGATGTGGGCGGGACTCTCGTGCTTCCTCTCGAGGGGAAACGGGTATGTCGAGGAACTTCTTGAGTTGCAGCAAGGGTGTGAAAGACCCTATTGGAAGTTCCAGAGGTTAGGTGTGATTAGTCTCGAGACGCCTCAGCACAAATGGGCCTCATGTCGCCTGAAGGGAGAACCTCCTGAATTTTCTCGAGTTGCGGCAGGTGCTGTGGACTTAAGACGGGGTCCTCAGGGACCCGCTCTGGTGGCCTCAGGAAAGGCCAGTCACCATGCGAGTTGCTCGGGGGCCTCTCGGGATTCCTCTCCCGTCGATGCCGGCGCCTTATACCTTGTGTGGAGTCGGTGCCGAAACCTGAGAAAACCTCTCCAGTGCTTACATGGACCTTGGGGTACTTCTGGAGTCTCCCGGTTAGTCAGTCCTCGTCCCTAGTGGGCATGTACGTGCTTTCCTCCCGAGCTGTAGCAGCAGTGTCACGCTTCCCTTCGCGTGGATCAGGAATCTGTGGCTTTCCGTGGAGGCTTTCCCACGAGGCTTTGCCACGAGGCTTTCCACGACGTTTACCCACTGGCTGTCCACGTGCCACCGTGTTGTGAGTCGTCCTTGGCTTGAAAGTCGAGGCAGTGCTGGGAAACTGGTTTCCCTGTTATGGACTGAGCATTTGGGGGACTCTGGGAATGGTGGCACGACCCTGGAGTTCCTCTCGCCTTTCCTGTGGAGAGCGCCTCCTCTTGAGATGCGACGGAACGCCGGGAATTCTTTCCCGACCACGCAGGGAAAGGATCCCTCCTCTCGAGCTAGGAGGCGAAACGGGGCTCCTCTGGATGTGGGCGGGACTCTCGTGCTTCCTTTCGAGTGGAGCCGGGTATGTCGGGGAACTTCTTGAGTTGCAGCAAGGGTGTGAAGGACCCTTTGGAAGTTCCAGAGGTTAGGTGTGATTAGCCTCGAGACGCCTCAGCGGAAATGGGCTCATCTCGCCTGGAGGGGAGAACCTCCTGGATTTTCTCGAGTTGCGGCAGGTGCTCTCGACTTACGACGGGGACCTCAGGGACCCGCTCTGGTGGCCTCAGGAAAGGCCAGTCCCCATGCGAGTTGCTCGGGGCCTCTCGGGATCCTCTCCTTAGATGCCTGGGCCTAAGACTTGTGTGAAGTCGGTGCGAACCTGAGGTTTCCTCTCCAGTGCTGACATGGATCTTGGGGTATTTCTGGAGTCTCCCCAGGGGAGTCAGTCCTCGTCTCGAGTGGGGGCATGCACGTGCGCTTTCCTCCCGAGCTGTAGCAGCAGTGTCACGCTTCCCTTCTCGTGGATCAAGGGATCTGTGGCTTCCCTCCTTTCCTGAGGCTTTCCCACGGGCTGTCCCACGTGCCACCGTGGTGTGAGTCGATCCTCGGCTTCAAAGTCGAGGCAGTGCAGGGAAAACAGGTTTCCCTGGAATGGACTGAGACATCTGGGGGACTCTGGAATGGTGGCACGACCCTGGAGTTCCTCTCGCCTTTCCTGTGGAGAGTGCCTCCACTTGAGATGCGACGGAACGCCGGGAATTCTTTCCCGACCACGCAGGAAAGGATCCCCTCTCTCGAGCTAGGAGGCGGAAACGGAGCTCCTCTGGATGTGGGCGGAACTCTCGTGCTTCCTCTCGAGTGGAACGGGTATGTCGGGGAACTTCTTGAGTTGCAGCAAGGGTGTGAAGGACCCTTTGGAAGTTCCAGAGGTTAGATGTGATTAGCCTCGAGACGCCTCAGCGGAAATGGGCCTCATCTCGCCTGGAGGGTGGAACCTCCTGGATTTTCTCGAGTTGCGGCAGGTGCTCTCGACTTACGACGGGGACCTCAGGGACCCGCTCTGGTGGCCTCAGGAAAGGCCAGTCCCCATGCGAGTTGCTCGGGGCCTCTCGGGATTCCTCTCCCGATGCCGGGGCCTAAGACCTTGTGTGAGTCGGTGCCGGAACCTGAGGATTCCTCTCCAGTGCTGACATGGATCTTGGGGTACTTCTGGAGTCTCCCCAGGGGAGTCAGTCCTCGTCTCGAGTGGGGCATGCACGTGCGATTTCCTCCCGAGCTGTAGCAGCAGTGTCACGCTTCCCTTCGCGTGGATCAAGGGATCTGTGGCTTTCCCACGAGGCTTTCCCACAGGGCTGTCCCACGTGCCACCGTGGTGTGAGTCGATCCTCGGCTTGAAAGTCGAGGCAGTGCAGGGAAAACAGGTTTCCCTGGAATGGACTGAGACATCTGGGGACTCTGGAATGGTGGCACGACCCTGGAGTTCCTCTCGCCTTTCCTGTGGAGAGCGCTCCTCTTGAGATGCGACGGGAACGCCGGGAATTCTTTCCCGACCACGCAGGGAAAGGATCCCTCCTCTCGAGCTAGGAGGCGGAAACGGGCTCTCTGGATGTGGGTGGGACTCTCGTGCTTCCTCTCGAGTGGAACGGGTATGTCGGGGAACTTCTTGAGTTGCAGCAAGGGTGTGAAGGACCTTTGGAAGTTCCAGAGTTTAGGTGTGATTAGCCTCGAGACACCTCAGCGGAAATGGGCCTCATCTCGCCTGGAGGGGAGAACCTCCTGGATTTTCTCGAGTTGCGGCAGGTGCTCTCGACTTACGACGGGGACCTCAGGGACCCGCTCTGGTGGCCTCAGGAAAGGCCAGTCCCATGCGAGTTGCTCGGGGGCCGGGATTCCTCTCCGTCATGCCGGGCCTAAGACCTTGTGTGGAGTCGGTGCCGGAAACCTGAGGATTCCTCTCAGTGCTGACATGGATCTTGGGAACTTCTGGAGTCTCCCCAGGGGAGTCAGTCCTCGTCTCGAGTGGGGGCATGCACGTGAGCTTTCCTCCCGAGCTGTAGCAGCAGTGTCACGCTTCCCTTCGCGTGGATCAAGGACTGTGGCTTTCCCAAGAGGCTTTCCCACAGGGCTGTCCCACGTGCCACCGTGGTGTGAGTCGATCCTCGGCTTGAAAGTCGAGGCAGTGCAGGGAAAACAGGTTTCCCTGGAATGGACTGAGACATCTGGGGGACTCTGGGAATGGTGGCACGACCCTGGAGTTCCTCTCGCCTTTCCTGTGTGAGAGCGCCTCCTCTTGAGATGCGACGGGAACACCGGGAATTCTTTTCCCGACCACAGGGAAAGGATCCCTCCTCTCGAGCTAGGAGGCGGAAAGGGGCTCCTCTGGATGTGGGCGGGACTCTCGTGCTTCCTCTCGAGTGGAGACGGGTATGTCGGGGAACTTCTTGAGTTGCAGCAAGGGTGTGAAGGACCCTTTGGAAGTTCCAGAGTTAGGTGTGATTAGCCTCGACGCTCAGCGGAAATGGGCCTCATCTCGCCTGGAGGGGAGAACCTCCTGGATTTTTCTCGAGTTGCGGCAGGTGCTGTGGACTTAAGACGGGGACCTCAGGGACCCGCTCTGGTGGCCTCAGGAAAGGCCAGTCCCATGCGAGTTGCTCGGGGGCCTCTCGGGATTCCTCTCCCGTCGATGCCGGGCTTAAGACCTTGTGTGGAGTCGGTGCCGGAACCTGAGATTCCTCTCCAGTGCTGACATGGATCTTGGGGTACTTCTGGAGTCTCCCAGGGAGTCAGTCCTCGTCTATTGGGGGCATGCACGTGCTTTCCTCCCGAGCTGTAGCAGCAGTGTCACGCTTCCCTTCGCGTGGATCAAGGAATCTGTGGCTTTCAGGCTTTCCCACGAGGCTTTCCGAGGCTTTCCCACAGGGCTGTCCCACGTGCCACCGTGGTGTGAGTCGATCCTCGGCTTGAAAGTCGAGGCAGTGCAGGGAAAACAGGTTTCCCTGGAATGGACTGAGACATCTGGGACTCTGGGAATGGTGGCACGACCCTGGAGTTCCTCTCGCCTTTCCTGTGGAGAGCGCCTCCTCTTGAGATGCGACGGGAACGCGGGGAATTCTTTCCCGACCACGCAGGGAAAGGATCCCTCCTCTCGAGCTAGGAGGCGGAAACGGGGCTCCTCTGGATGTGGGGGACTCTCGTGCTTCCTCTCGAGTGGAGACGGGTATGTCGGGGAACTTCTTGAGTTGCAGCAAGGGTGTGAAGGACCCTTTGGAAGTTCCAGAGTTAGGTGTGATTAGCCTCGAGACGCCTCAGCGGAAATGGGCCTCATCTCGCCTGGAGGGGAGAACCTCCTGGATTTTCTCGAGTTGCGGCAGGTGCTCTCGACTTACGACGGGGACCTCAGGACCCGCTCTGGTGGCCTCAGGAAAGGCCAGTCCCCATGCGAGTTGCTCGGGGCCTCTCGGGATTCCTCTCCCTCGATGCCGGGCCTAAGACCTTGTGTGGAGTCGGTGCCGAAACCTGAGGATTCCTCTCCAGTGCTGACATGGATCTTGGGGTACTTCTGGAGTCTCCCAGGGGAGTCAGTCCTCGTCTCGAGTGGGGCATGCACGTGCGCTTTCCTCCCGAGCTGTAGCAGCAGTGTCACGCTTCCCTTCGCTTGGATCAAGGGATCAGGGGCTTTCCCTTGAGGCTTTCCCACAGGCTGTCCCACGTGCCACCGTGGTGTGAGTCGATCCTCGGCTTGAAAGTCGAGGCAGTGCAGGGAAAACAGGTTTCCCTGGAATGGACTGAGACATCTGGGGACTCTGGGAATGGTGGCACGACCCTGGAGTTCCTCTCGCCTTTCCTGTGGAGAGCGCCTCCTCTTGAGATGCGACGGAACGCCGGGAATTCTTTCCCGACCACGCAGGGAAAGGATCCCTCCTCTCGAGCTAGGAGGCGGAAACGGGGCTCCTCTGGATGTGGGCGGACTCTCGTGCTTCCTCTCGAGTGGAGACGGGTATGTCGGGAACTTCTTGAGTTGCAGCAAGGGTGTGAAGGACCCTTTGGAAGTTCCAGAGGTTAGATGTGATTAGCCTCGAGACGCCTCAGCGGAAATGGGCCTCATCTCGCCTGGAGGGGAGAACCTCCTGGATTTTCTCGAGTTGCGGCAGGTGCTCTCGACTTACGACGGGGACCTCAGGGACCCGCTCTGGTGGCCTCAGGAAAGGCCAGTCCCCATGCGAGTTGCTCGGGGCCTCTCGGGATTCCTCTCCCGTCGATGCCGGGCCTAAGACCTTGTGTGGAGTCGGTGCCGGAACCTGAGGATTCCTCTCCAGTGCTGACATGGATCTTGGGGTACTTCTGGAGTCTCCCAGGGGAGTCAGTCCTCGTCTCGAGTGGGGCATGCACGTGCGCTTTCCTCCCGAGCTGTAGCAGCAGTGTCACGCTTCCCTTCGCGTGGATCAAGGGATCTGTGGCTTTCCTCGAGGCTTTCCCACGAGGCTTTCCCACAGGCTTTCCACCTGTCCCACGTGCCACCGTGGTGTGAGTCGATCCTCGGCTTGAAAGTCGAGGCAGTGCAGGGAAAACAGGTTTCCCTGGAATGGACTGAGACATCTGGGGGACTCTGGGAATGGTGGCACGACCCTGGAGTTCCTCTCGCCTTTCCTGTGGAGAGCCTCCTCTTGAGATGCGACGGAACCGGGAATTCTTTCCCGACCACGCAGGGAAAGGATCCCTCCTCTCGAGCTAGGAGGCGGAAACGGGGCTCCTCTGGATGTGGGCGGGACTCTCGTGCTTCCTCTCGAGTGGAGACGGGTATGTCGGGGAACTTCTTGAGTTGCAGCAAGGGTGTGAAGGACCCTTTGGAAGTTCCAGAGGTTAGGTGTGATTAGCCTCGAGACGCTCAGCGGAAATGGGCCTCATCTCGCCTGGAGGGGAGAACCTCCTGGATTTTTCTCGAGTTGCGGCAGGTGCTCTCGACTTACGACGGGGACCTCAGGGACCCGCTCTGGTGGCCTCAGGAAAGGCCAGTCCCCATGCGAGTTGCTCGGGGCCTCTCGGGATTCCTCTCCCGTCGATGCCGGGGCCTAAGACCTTGTGTGGAGTCGGTGCCGGAACCTGAGGATTCCTCTCAGTGCTGACATGGATCTTGGGGTACTTCTGGAGTCTCCCCAGGGGAGTCAGTCCTCGTCTCGAGTGGGGGCATGCACGTGCGCTTTCCTCCCGAGCTGTAGCAGCAGTGGCACGCTTTCGCGTGG
>NW_017191765.1:0-10629 GCF_001704415.2 Capra hircus
CTTAGATGTGATTAGCCTCGAGACGCCTCAGCGGAAATGGCCTCATCTCGCCTGGAGGTGTGAACCTCCTGGATTTTGTCAAGTTGCGGCAGGTGCTCTCGACTTTCGAGAGGGACCTCAGGGACCGCTCAGGTGGCCTTAGGAAAGACCAGTCCCCATGCGAGTTGCATGGGGGCCTCTCGGGTTCCTCTCCCGTCGATGCGGGCCTAAGACCTTATGTGCAGTCCGGGCCGGAAGCTGATGATTCCTCTCCAGTGCTGACATGGATCTTGGGTTGCTTCTGGAGTCTCCCCAGGGGAGTCAGTCCTCGGCTCGAGTGGGGCATGCAAGTGTGCTTTCCTCCCGAGCTGTAGCAGCAGTGGCACGCTTCCCATCGCGTGGATCAAGGGATCTGTGGCTTTCCATTGAGGCTTTCCCACGAGGCTTTCAAAGGAGGCTTTCCCACAGGGCTGTCCCAAGTGCCACCATGGTGTGAGTCGATCCTCGGCTTGAAGTCGAGGCAGTGCAGGGAAAACAGGTTTCCCTGGAATGGACTGAGACATCTGGGTGACTCAGGGCAAGGATCACGCCTCTCCAGCTATAAGGCGGAAACGGGGCTCCTCTGGATGTGGGCAGGACCTCGTGCTTCCTCTCGATTGGAGACGGGTATGTAGGGAAGTTCTTGAGTTGCAGCAATGGTGTGAAGGACCCTTTGGAAGTTCCAGAGTTTAGGTGTGATTAGCCTCGAGACGCCTCAGCGGAAATGGGCCTCATCTCGCCTGAGGGGAGAACCTCTGGATTTTCTCGAGTTGTGGCAGGTGCTCTCGACTTACGACGGGGACCTCAGGGACCCGCTCTGGTGGCCTCAGAAAGGCCAATGCGAGTTGCTCGGGACTCTCGGGTTCCTCTCCCGTCATGCCAGGGCCTAAGACCTTGTGTGAGTTGTGCCGGAACCTGAGGATTCATCTGCAGTGCTGACATGTTTGGGGTACTTCTGGATCAGGGGAGTCATCCTCGCGAGTGGGGCATGCACGTGCTTTCCTCCCAAGATCAGCAGTGTATGCTTCCCGACGGAGGATTAAGGGATCAGTGGCTTTCCCAGGGAGCTTTCCCACAGGGCTGTCCACGTGCCACCGTGGTGTGAGTCGATCCTCAAAGTCGAAGCAGTGCAGAAAACAGGTTCCCAGAATGGACTGAGACATGTGTGGGACTCTGGGAATGGTGCACGACCCTGCAGTTCCCTCGCCTTTCCTGTGGAGAGCGCCTCGTCTTGAGATGCGACGGAACGCCGGGAATCTTTCCCGAGCAGGGAAAGGATCCTCCTCTCGAGCTAGGAGGCGGAATCGTGGCTCTCTGATGTGGGCGATACGTGCTTCCTCTCGAGTGAGACGGGATGTCTAACTTCTTGAGTTGCACAAGGGTGTGAAGGACCCTTTGGAAGTTCCAGAGGTTAGGTGTGATTAGCCACGAGACGCCTCAGAGGAAATGGGCCTCGCCTGAGGGAGAACCTCCTGGATTTTACCCAGTTGCGGCAGGTGCTCTCGAGTTACGACGGGTCCTCAGGGACCCCTCTGGTGGCCTCAGGAAAGGCCAGTCCCCATGCGAGTTACCAGGGGGCCTCTAGGGATTCCTCTCCCATCGATGCCGGTGCCTAAGACCTTGTGTGGAGTCGGGGCCAGACCCTGAGGATGCCTCTCAGTGCTGACATGAATCTTTCCGTACTTCTGGAGTCTCACCAGGGAAGTCAGTCCTCTTCTCGTGTGAGGGCATGCAGCTGCCATTTCCTCGCGAGCTGCAACAGCAGTGTCACGCTTGCCGACGTGTGGATCAAGGGATCTGTCGCTTTCCATTGAGGCTTTCCCACGAGGCTTTCTAACAGGGCTGTTCCACGTGCCTCGGTGGTGTGAGTCGATCCTCGGCGTGAACGTCGAGGCAGTGCAGGGAAAACAGGTTCTTCTGGAATGAACTTAGACATCTGGGGGACTCTTGGAATGCTGGCAAGGCCCTGGAGTTCCTCTCGTCTTTCCTGTTGAGAGCGCCTCCTCTTGAGATGCGACGGAAAGGCCGGGAATTCTTTCCCGACGACGAAGGGAAAGGATCCCTCTTCTTGAGCTACGAGGCGGAAACGGGCTCTGCTGGATGTGGGCGGGACCCTCGTCCTTCCTCTCGAGTGGAGATGGGTATGTCGGAGAACTTCTTGACTTGCAGCAAGGGTGTGAAGGACCCTTTCGAAGTTCCAGAGGTTAGTGTGATTAGCCTCGAGACGCCTCAGCGGAAATGGGCCTCATCTCGCCTGGAGGGGAGAACCTCCTGGATTTTCTCTAGTTGCGGCAGGTGCTCTCGAGTTACGACGGAGACCTCAGGGACCCGCTCTGGTGACCTCAGGAAAGGCCAGTCCCCATGCGAGGTGCTAGGGGGCCTCTCAGGATTCCTCTCCCGTCGATGCCGGGGCCTAAGACCTTGTGTGGAGTCGGGACCAGAACCTGAGGATTCCTCTCCTGTGCTGACATGGATCTTGGCGTACTTCTGGAGTCTCCCAAGTGGCGTCAGTCCTCGGCTCGAGTGGGGTCATGCACGTGCGCTTTCCTCCTGAGCGGTAGCAGCAGTGTCACGCTTCCCTTCTCGTGGATCAAGGAATCTGTGGCTTTCCCTGGAGTCTTTCCCATGAGGCTTTCCCACAGGGCTATTCCACTTGCCATCATGGTGTGAGTCGATCCTCGGCGTGAAAGTCGAACCAGTGCAGAGAAAACAGGAACCTCCTTCCCCACAGTAGGGGTACACTGTCCCCTTGGGCGGGTATCTCCAGGGCACTCGCGCTGGGGGTTTGCCCGCGGAGGTGCGGGCCTCAGGCTCCACGTGAGAAAAGCCCCAAATGGCATTAGCTGCCAGTCCAGACGCTGGCCCCTCAGGTCTCTGGCCGGAGCCTTGGGCTCCAGGCAACTCAAAGCCCTCGGGGGTGGCACTCTGTGACTGCTGTAGGGAAAGGACGCCAAGAGCCCACGGAGGAGTTGGGGAGGGGGCATGGGGGAAACGGTGGCGAGGACAGCGAGGGATCTAGGTGGAGGCGCTGGAGAGAGCGTCTGGTGTCCCGGAATGCCTCGGAGGAGCCAGCGGGGGACAGTCGAGGCCCAGGGACCTGTGGAATGTGAAAAGGCGGGAAATCCCAGAGCAAGGCAGGCTGGGAAAGGGGGCGTTGGTGGCCAATTCAAAGGGACCTTGGGCCGTTTCCTGGGCGGTGAGCTCCCTTGGCACTGCTGAGGGCCCCTGATTGATCCACCCGGGGTTGATCCCACCCCCCGCTGCGAGGAGGGCCACAAACCAAAGCGTGCGAACTGCCCGCCCACCCCAACGGGGATCTTTGCGCTCCAGGCTCAGCCGTGCCCGGGAAAAGCCCACTCACTCCACGGACTCCGTCCAGGGTCTCTGCTTGGAAAGAGGCCAGGGCGACCCCACCATCTACCCACCCAAACCCTATTGACGTCAATGGTGGCGGAGACGCCTCCCGTTCTCCAGAGTCCTAAGCTGCTGGGTCCCGCCCACTCGGCCAGCAGTCTGCAGCGTGCCCGTGTGCTCTCCCACCATGGCTTCATCCGGCTCCTCCAGCACCTCAAGCGGTACGTTTGCCCTCGTCCCTGTGGTCGGATCACATCTCAGGGGATTTGCGGGTGGCCTGGCAAGGGCTCTCGGCCAATGTGTTGACCCCCTCCCACCGAGAACGGCTGGACCCATCGGCCAGGCCGGGGTTCCGAGGCGTCAGGTGTGCCCAAATTCGGAGGGCGTGCATCGTTCGTTCATCTTGCTCCTTTGGCACACACACGGCTTCTCCGTTCTCTTTTCTGGAAGACAGTGTTGTTTCAGGGGCGTGCTGCGGGGGGCGGGGCCGGGGTTGCGGGGTGGTGGGAGCGGGTGCTGTGCTGGATGAGGCCTTTATCCTCACATCTTCCTGTGGAATGGAGTCGGGGAGCTCTGTGGCCTTGCTGCCTTCAGTGGCTTCCTCTGCACAGGGCCTAGTGGCTTCTGCCTTTTGTCAGGCGTTACGGGGTTTGGGCTTCGCTTTGGTGGCCTTGGCCTTTGCCTTGGCCTGGGCCTTGCCCTTGCCCTTGCCCTTGCCTTGGTCTTGGCTTGGCCTTGCCCTGCCCTTGAAGTTGAACTTGACCTTGACCTTGAACTTCACCTTGACCTTGACTTTGAACTTGAAATTGCCTTGACCTTGACCTTGAACTTGAACTTGACCTTGACCTTGAACTTAACTTCACTTGAACTTGAACTTGACTTGAACTTGAACTTGACTTTGAACTTGAACTTGAACTTGACGTTGAACTTGAACTTGAACTTGACCTTGACCTTGGTACTTGAACCTTGACCTTGACCTTGACTTGAACTTGACTTGACCTTGAGCTTGAGCTTGAACTTGACCTTGACCTTGAACTTCAACTTGAACTTTACCTTGACCTTGACCTTGAACTTCAACTTGAACTGACCTTGACCTTGAACTTGAATTTGAACTTGACCTTGACCTTGAAGTTGACAGTGAACTTGAACTTAAACTTCACCTTGATCTGAGCTTGGAACTTGAACTTGAACTTGACCTTGACCTTAAACTTGAACTTGACCTTGAACTTGAACTTGACCTTGACCTTGACCAAACAACGGGAGACCTCGAGATTTGCTCAGAGCACCGGAGGTCCAGAAGCAGGGCCCTGTATCTCCCTTCCCTTTGTGATCATTGCAAAGACATTCCTAGCTGATAGCGGGAGTGCCCCTGAAGAAGCAAGCAGTGGGAGTGTGTTTGACACGACTGTGTGCCTTCCTGGCCTCAGCTCCACAAGGGGCCTTTCCTCTCGAAGTAGGCCCCATGTCCCCTTGGGAGGTGTCATGCCTCTTTTCTCCTCACTGCCAAGGGTGGAGCCAAGCTCGCTCTGTCAGAGGTACAAAACAGCAATTGAATGGGTTTTCAAGCTCTTGCTAGCTGCACCCTTTCAGGGCCACTTTACTGAAACAGGTGCTCTGTGGCCCCTGGTTGGGTATGCAGGTTCACAAACAGGGTGAGATCCTGTCCAAGCAAGAATTTTCCTGAAAGACCTAGGCTCACTAGAGCTCTCCTCCAGAGCAAAGGGGATAGAGGAGATGTATGGAGGAGTCTTTGCCTTTCCCTGTGAGTGTGGGGCTATCCCTACGGCCCCAAGCTCAGGGATAACTGCCTCTAAGAAAGGAATGGCAAGAAGTGCTATTCTTGGAGGTTGGGACAGGGAGTTCGCAGCATGTGGGGAAAGAAAGACTTCTTCGGGAAGAAGAGGCAACCACCGGGGTGTGTTTGCAAGCCTCTATTTGGAAGGAACAGGTTTGCTTATACAACTCAAGACCTCCAGATCTGCTCAGAGGACTGAAGTTCCAGAGACAGGGCCATGTATCTCCCCTTCCCTTTGAGATCCTTGCAAAGACATTCCTAGCAGATCGTGGGAGTGCCATGAAGAAGCAAGCAGCGGGAGTGTGCTTGACATCACTGGCTGCCTACCTGGCTCAGCTCCTCAAGGGGCCTTTCTCTCCTGGTAGGCCCTATGTCCCCTTTGGGAGAGGGTGGTGCCCTCTTCCCTCCACACTGCCAAAGGGTGGAGGTGGAGCAAACTCGTTCTCTCCGAGGTTAAAAAAAAAAAGACAAATTGGATGGATTTTTAAGCTCTTGCTATGCTGCACCCCTCCAGGACCCACTCGAGCAAAACAGGTGCCCTGTGGCCCCTAGGTCGGGTATGCAGGTTCACACACCGGGTGTGATCCCGTCAAAGCCAAGAATTTTCCTGACAGACCTAGGCTCACTAGAGCTCTCCTCCAGAGGAAAGGACAGGGTGTGTGTGTGTGGAGGTGGCTCTGCCTTTCCAGGTCCCAATCTCAGGGATAACTGCCCCTAAGAAAGGAACTGCTGCTGCTGCTGCTGCTAAGTTGCTTCAGTCGTGTTCGACTCTGTGCGACGCCATAGACGGTAGCCCACTAGGCTCCCCCGTCCCCTGGGATTCTCCAGGCAAGAACAGTAAGTGGGTTGCCATTGCCTTCTCCAATGCATGAAAGTGAAAATGAAAGTGCAGTCGCTCAGTCGT
The DNA here is from genome assembly GCF_001704415.2 of Capra hircus. Classification (NCBI taxonomy): domain Eukaryota; kingdom Metazoa; phylum Chordata; class Mammalia; order Artiodactyla; family Bovidae; genus Capra; species Capra hircus. Next base: position 6,072 of record NW_017191765.1, read on the forward strand.
GTCCGACCCTCAGCGACCCCACGGACTGCAGCCTACCAGGCTTCTCCGTCCATAGGATTTTCTGAAAGGAACTGCAAGACGCGCTTTTCCTGGAGGCTGGGAAAGGGAGTTCGCAGGATGTGGGGAAAGAGATCCTCCTTCGAGGAAGAATAGGCGGCCACTTGTTTTGTGTTGCAAACCTCTATTTGGAAGGAACAGGTTAGCTTATACAAAGGGAGACCTCCAGATCTGCTCAGAGGACCGAAGTTGCAGAGGCAGGTCGGTGTATTTTCCCTTCACTTTGCGATCCTTGCAAAGACATTCCTTGCTGATAGATATTCAGCAAGGGCCTTTGAGACTGTTGTTTTCTTTCCTAGGTTCAAAGATTCCTTCAGTTCCTAATATAGATATCCTAGAAATTATCTGACATCCGTGAAAATCTGATATGTCCTGGTCAAATGCTGTCAGTTATAATTCCAGTTATCATATTAAAGCATTTCAAGTCGCAGCAGTGACCAGATTACATTGTCAATTTCTATTTAATCAGGTTTTAACCATGTCTTCTATGATTTCACACTGATGCCTTTACAGAAATACTGCTACTTCAAGATATATGGAATATACATTTTTTAAGCTTACCGATAATTTGTTTGTTTGTTTGTTTGTCTTCTGGTAAGCTGGTACCAGATGGAATTTAGTCTCCTCTCTAGGTTAAGAGAACAAAGTTTTCTTAGAATGCAATTTTTGATAACAGACTATGAGTTTCTTTACCTTTCATTGATTTATAATTGTTTTCATCATCTGTTTTTTACTTCGGTAAAGCAAATAAGCCTTATTTAAGATTTTGGTACATGTAGGATGGACTAAGCTTTCCCCACTCTTGCAAGTTCCCTTAACCCTTCAGATTCTTCTCGTGGGACAAGATCTCACTTTCCTCCAGAGGGACAATCCAAGCTTTTTATTAGTTGATCTGCCCCTGACATCAGAGTCAATTTGAGCATGAGTTGGCCTATAATTTAGGCATGAAACTATGACTACATAAAGAAAAGGTGACTTTATGATTCAGGGATGGCCATGATATGCCTTGCACTTCAGAGAAAATGGGTTAAAATGATTTTTTTTTTCTTCAAAACTGCACAGCCAGTTCTTTCAGCATATGCAATTGAAAACATCTAGTCATTAGGTCAGTTTTCATTCCAATCCCAAAGAAAGGCAATGACAAAGAATATTCAAGCTGCTGCACAATTGCACTCATCTCACACACTAGTAAAGTAATGCTCAAAATTCTCCAAGTTCACATGAACTGTGAACTTCCAAATGTTCAAGAGGGATTTAAAACATGCAGAGAAACCAGAGATCAAACTGCCAACATCCACTGGATCATTGAAAAAGCAAGAGAGTTCCAGAAAAAAAGACATCTATTTCTGCTTTATTGACTATGCCAAAGCCTTTGACTGTGTGGATCACAATAAACTGGGAAAAATTCTGAAAGAGATGGGAATACCAGACCACCTGACCTGTCTCTTGAGAAACCTGTATGCAGGTCAGGAAGAAACAGTTCGAACTGGACATGGAACAACAGACTGGTTCTAAATAGGAAAAGGAATATGTCAAGGCAGTGTATTGTCACCCTGCTTATTTAACTTATATGCAGAGTACATCATGAGAAACACTGGGCTGGAGGAAGCACACGCTGGAATCCAGATTGCTGGGAGAAATATCAAGAATCTCAGATATGCAGATGACACCACCCTTATGGCAGAAAGTGAAGAAGAACTAAAGAGTCTCCTGATGAAAGTGAAAGAGGAGAGTGAAAAAGTTAGCTTAAAGCTCAGCATTCAGAAAACTAAAATCATTGCATCCAGTCTCATCACTTCATGGCAAATAGATGGGAAACATTGGAAACAGCAGCAGACTATTTTGGGGGGCTTGGAAATCACTGCAGGTGATGGCTGCCTCCATGAACTTAAAACATATTTATGACTTGGAAGAAAAGTGATGACCAAACTAGACAGCATATTAAAAAGCCGAGACGTTGCTTTGCCAACAAAGATCCATCCAGTCAAGGCTATGGTTTTTCCATATGTCATGGATGGATATGAAAGATGTACTATAAAGAAAGTGACAGCTGAAAATTAGATGCTTTTGAACTGTGGTGTTGAAGAAGATGCTTGTAGGTCGCTTAGACTACAAGGAGACGCAACCACTCCATCCTAAAGGAAATCAGGTCTGAATATACATTGGAAGGACTAATACTGAACCCTGAAACTCCAATACTTTGGCCACTTGATGTGAAGAGCTGACTCACTTGGAAGTTGCTTTGATTTGCCTGTGAGTTGTGGGAGCCCTCCCTGGGCAAAGGGCCTCAGGGGTCATTGCCACTGAATCACGACCTCCAAGCAAGCGCATTCCAGCTGTGTGACATTCAGGAAGCAGGAGACTGGGAAAACTATCTTCCTTAGAGGAAGGAAAGTCATCCACAGAGAGTGTGTTTTTCAGGCCTCTCTTTGCAGCAAGTGTTTTGCTTCTCAGACATCAGAGCTGCAGGCTTGCTCTGAGGGCCTCAATTGCAGAGTCAGGGCTGTGTGTCTCACTGCACTTTCCAAGCATTGCAGACACATTCCTAGGTTGGAGCAGTGCTTCCCATGAGAAAAGAAGCCTCGGGAGTGTGTTCTGAGCGGGCTGAGTGCCATGCTAGGGTCACCTAGTCGAGGGCACCTTGCACATCCAATGGGCCCCAGGCGAGTAGCTATGGACCGGCCCTTCGGTTGAGATATCCCAAAGCAGGGAACAAAGCAGCTCTGTCAGAAGGAGGAAAACAGCAATGGGATGGATTTTCAAGCAGTTGCTAAGTCACACCACGTTAGGGCTCCCCGGGAAAGAAATGCGAAATTTTGGCCTCTAGGCCCAGTATCCAGATGTGTGGCACAGGATATTTTCCCCACAGGATCCAAGAATGTTCCAGACAGACCTAAGCTCACTAGCTCGTCTCCTGCAGAGGAAATGAAATATTGTTGCTGAACCACGAAAAGATGCTGGGATTCTTGGCTTATGGAGGAGAAGAATTCAATCCAGGGCCCAAGACGAGGCTTGATTGCTCAGAGCTTTTGTGCAATAGAGTTTTATTAAAGTATAAAGGAGATAGAGAAAGCTTCTGACAGAGACATCACAAGGGGCAGAAACGTACCCCCTTGCTAGTGTTGGTAATGGAGTTATATACTCTCCAATAAGTTATGACAACGAACAAAAGAATGTCTGGAGGTTGTAAAGACTCACTAGACCTACTCCCATAATTACATTTTTAAGATAACAGGATTAGCCAGAAGGTTTTTTCCAGAGACCGTCCTCAAGAAGGATGCATGATTGTTATATAATCCTAAGGAATGTAGAGGGGAAAACAGTTTGTCCTTTCTTCCTCCTTGAGAATTCTAGACCCCTCTCTCCTTGGGGACCCTTGAACTTCTTAGAAACCTGCCTTGGCAATGACTCTCTCAGAAACATGATTGAACAGCCGTTTGGAGCTTCCTTTGACTTTCCCTGGGAGGGAGGGAGCCCTCCCTGAGCACAGGCCTCAGGGGCCATGGCCAATGAAAAAGAATCTCCCAGCAAGTGCTTTTCAGCCCTGTGTGACTCTCAGCCCACAGAGGCTGAGAAAACTCTCTTCCTTGGAGGAAGGAAAGGCAGCCCAAGAGTGTGTTTTCAGGCCTGTATCTTGCAGCAAGTGTTTGGCTTGTTAGACAGAAGACCTGCAGGCCTGTTCCAACAGACTCAATGCCAGAATCAGGGCCTTGTGTCTCCCTGCAGTTTCCTGGCCTTGCAAACACATTCCTAGGTGAGAGCAGTCCTGCCCATGGGGACTGCTGCGGGAGTGTGTCTGAGGGGGGCCAGGTGTCATGCTGGGTCACCTGGTCGAGGGCACCTTGCACCTCCAATGGACCCCAGGCAAGGAGTTGCAGGCCACCACCTTGCTTCTGAAATCCCAAAATGGGGAGCAAAGCTCGCTCTGTCAGAGGAAGAAAACAGCAACAGGATGGATTTTCAAGCAGTTGCTAGGCTGTACTGCGTTAGGGCTCCAAGGAAGGAAAATGCGAATTTTAGCCCCTACGACTGGTATCCAGGTGGGCTCCCAGGATGATTTTCCCCAGGATCCAAGAACGTTCCAGACAGACCTGGGCTCACTAGCTCCCTCCTGCAGAGGAAATATGATAGAACAGCTGTTTGGAGTTGCTTTGACTTCCCCTGGAGGGTAGGATCCCTCCCTGGGTGCAGGGCCTCAGGGGCCATTGCCGCTGAGAAATGCCCTCTAAGCCAGACCTTTCCAGCCTTGTATGACTCAGCACGGAGGAGACTGGAAAAGCTCTCTTCCTTGGAGGAAGGAAAGGCAGCCCCAGAGAGTGTGTTTTCACACCTGTATCTTGCAGCAAGTGTTTGGCGTCTCAGACGTCAGACCTCCAGGCCTGCTCAACGGCCTCAGTTCCAGAGTCAGGGCCGTGTGTGTCTCTGCCATTTTTGAGCCTTGGGAACACATTTCTAGGTCAGAACAGTCCTGCCCATGGGGAAGGAGGCTGCGGGAGTGTGT
>NW_017191766.1:0-10629 GCF_001704415.2 Capra hircus
CCCTGAATAATGACCTCCAAGAAGCGCTTTTCCAACTGGCTGAGACGTGGAGTTCTCAGGATGCAGGGAAAGCGAGTGTCCTTCGGGGAAGCAAAGGCAGTCACCTGTTATCATGACTTACTAGAATAGTAGGTACCTTCTCCGGTTGGGCAGAGGCCTTCCCTACCTGATCTGAAAAAGAAAATGAAGTAGCTCGCTGATTGAGAAATAATTCCCAGACTTGGGTTTCCAACCAGTATAGAATCCGACAATGGGCCCTGTCTTTGTAGCGCGTTAATTAAACAGGTATGTGAAGCTCTAAATATCAGTGGAAATTACATACAGCATATAGGCCCCAGTTTCTGGAATGATGGAAAGAAACAACCAAACTCTTGAAGAGACACTTTCAAAATGGATCATAGAGACTGACTGTACGTGGATGGGCTTTGCTTCGGCAGACTTACTCATATTACGGGTAACCGCACGTTCCCACAGTTGTTGTCCTTTATGAAATTTTCTATGGGAGACCCCCTCCCACAGTGAGGCAGGGTGTTAGCAGATTTGCCACAAGTAAGGGCGGTGGGATTTCACAGCAGATGGAACAATTAGGTAAGGTAATAAATCAGGTAACTAAGTTTGTATAAAAAAGAATATCATTCCCCCTTGAGGAACAGATTCATGAATTTGTGCTCAGTGATCAGGTGTGGCTCAATGACTGGAAACACAATTCCTTGGCCTGACATCGGAAAGGTCCTTATACTGTTGTTTTAGCCACAATTCTGAAAGAGATGGGAATACCAGACCACCTAACCTGCCTCTTGAGAAATCTGGATGAAGGTCAGGAAGCAACAGTTAGAGCAGGACATGGCAAACAACAGACTGGTTCCAAAAAGGAAAAGGAGTATGTCAAGGCTGTATATTGTCACCCTGTTTATTTAACTTCTATGCAGAGTACATCATGAAAACATGCTGGATGGAAGATACATGAACTGGAATCAAGATTGCCGGTAGAAATATCAATCAACTTAGATATGCAGATGACACCACCATTATGGCAGAACGTGAAGAGGAAAGGGTATGTCGGGGAACTTCTTGAGTTGCAGCAAGGGTGTGAAGGACCCTTTGGAAGTTCCAGAGGTTAGGTGTGGTTAGTCTCGAGATGCCTCAGCAGAAATGGGCCTCATGTCGCCTGGAACGGAGAGGCTCCTGGATATTTCCGAGTTTCAGCAGGTGCTCTCCTTGTGTGGAGTCGGGGCCGGAAGCTGAGGATTCCTCTCCAGTGCTGACATGGATTTTGGGGTACTTCTGGAGTCTCCACAAGGGAGTCAGCCTCGTCTCGAGTGGGGGCATGAGCGCTGCCATTTCCTCCCATGCTGTAGCAGCAGTGTCACGGTTCCCCTTGCGTGGACCAAGGGATCTGTGGGCTTTCCCTCGAGTCTTTCCCACGAGGCTTTCCCACAGCTGTCCCACGTGTCACGGTGGTGTGAGTCGATCCTCGGCGTGAAAGCCGAGGCAGTGCAGGGAAAACAGGTTCCTGTGGAACGGACTGACACATCTGGGGGAGTCTTGGAATGGTGGCACGACCCTGCAGTTCCTCTCCCCTTTCCTTTGGAGAGCGCCACCTTGAGATGCGATGGAATGCCGGAATTCTTTTCCGAACAAGCAGGGAAAGGATCCCTCATCTCGAGGTACGAGCCGGAAACGGAGCTCCTCAGGATGTGCCGGGACCATCCTGCTTCCTCTTGAGTGGAGACGGGTGTGTCGGGGAACTTCTTGAGTTGCAGCTTGACTGTGAAAGACTCTTTGGAAGTTCCAGAGGTCAAGTGTGATTAGCCTCGAGACACCTCAGTGGAAACTGGCCTCATCTCGCCTGCAGGGGAGAACCTCCTGTATTTTACCGAGTTTCGGCAGGTGCTCTCGACTTACGACGGGGACTTCAGGGACCCGGTCTGTTGGCCTCAGGAAAGGCCAGTCCCCATGCGAGTTGCTTGGGGGCCTCTCAGGATTCCTCTCCCGTCGATGCAGCAGGGCCTAAGATCTTGTGTGGAGTCGGTGCCGGAACCTGAGGATTCCTCTCCAGTGCTGACAGGGATCTTGGGGTACTTCTGGAGTCTCCCAGGAAAGTCATTCTGCATCTCGAGTGGGGGCATGCACATGCGATTTCCTCCCGAGCTGTAGCAGCAGTGTCACGCTTCCCTTCGCGAGGATCAAGGATCTGTGCTTTCCCTCGAGGGTTTCCCACAGGGCTGTCCCACGTGCCACCGTGGTGTGAGTCTATCCTTGGCAGGAAAGTCGAGGCAGTGCAGGGAAAACAGGTTTCCCTGGAATGGACTGAGACATCTGGGGGACTCTGGGAATGGTGGCACGACCCTGGAGTTCCTCTCGCCTTTCCTGTGGAGAGCGCCTCCTCTTGAGATGCGACCGGAACGCCGGGAATTCTTTCCCGACCACGCAGGGAAAGGATCCTCCTCTCGAGCTAGGAGGCGGAAACGGGTCTCTGCTGGATGTGGCGGGAATCTCGTGCTTACTCTCGAGTGGAGACCGGTTTGTCGAGGAACTTATTGAGTTGCAGTAAAGGTGTGAAGGACCCTTTGGAAGTTCCAGAGGTTAGATATGATTAGCTCCAGACGGTCAGCGGAAATGGGCCTCATCTCGCCTGGAGGGAGAACCTCCTGGATTTTCTCGAGTTGCGGCAGGTGCTCTCGACTTACGACTGGGACCTCACGGACCCGCTCTGGTGGCCTCAGGAAAGGCCAGTCCCCATGCGAGATGCTCGGGGGCCTCTCGGGATTCCTCTCCCGTCGAAGCCGGGGCCTAAGACCTTGTGTGGAATCGGTGCCGGAACCTGAGGATTCCTCTCCAGTGCTGACATGGATCTTGGGGTACTTCTGGAGTCTCCCCAGGGGAGTCAGTCCTCGTCTCGAGTGGGGGCATGCACGTGCGCTTTCCTCCCGAGCTGTAGCAGCAGTGTCACACTTCCCTTTGTGTGGATCAAGGGATCTGTGGCTTTTCCTCGAGGCTTTCCCACGAGGCTTTCCCACGAGGCTTTCACACAGGGCTTTCCACGTGCCACCGTGGTGTGAGTGGATCCTCGGCTTGAAAGTCGAGGCAGTGCAGGGAAAACAGGTTTCCCTGGAATGGACTGAGAAATCTCTGGCACTCAGGGAATGGTGTCACGACCCTGGAGATCCCCTCGTGTTTCCTGTGGAGACCGCCTCCTCTTGAGATGCGACCGGAACGCCGGGAATTCTTTCCGACAACGCAGGGAAAAGGATTCCACCTCTCGATCTATGAGGCGGAAACGGGGCTTCTCTGGATGTGGGCAGGACTCTCGTGCTTCCTCTCGAGTGGAGAGGGGTACGTCGGGGAACTTCTTGAGTTGCAGCAAGGGTGTGAAGGACCCTTTGGAAGTTCCAGAGGCCAGGTTGATTAGCCTCGAGACGCCTCCGCGGAAATGGGCTTCATCTCGCCTGGAGGGACAACCTCCGGGATTTTCTAGAGTTGCCACAGGTGCTCTCGACTTAAGACGAGGACCTCAGGGACCTGGTCTGGTGGCCTCAGGAAAGGCCAGTCCCATGCGAGTTGCTGGGGGCCCTTGGGATTCCTCTCCCGTCGATGCCGGGGCCTAAGACGTTGTGTGGAGACGGTGCCGGAACCTGAGGATTCCTCTCCAGTGCTGACATGGATCTTGGGGTACTTCTGGAGTCTCCCCAGGGGAGTCAGTCCTCGTCTCGAGTGGGGGCATGCACGTGCACTTTCCTCCCGAGCTGTAGCAGCAGTGTCATGCTTCCCTTCGCGTGCATGAAGAATCTGTGGCTTTCATCGAGGTTTTTGCAGGAGGCTTTCCCACGAGGCTTTCCCACAGGGCTGTCCCACGTGCCACCGTGGTGTGAGTCGATCCTCGGCTTGAAAGTCGAGGCAGTGCAGGGAAAACTGGTTTCCCTGGAATGGACTGAGACATCTGGGGGACTCTGTGTATGGTGGCTCGACCCTGGAGTTCCTCTCGCCTTCCTGTGGAGAGCGCCTCCTCTTGAGATGCGATGGAAACGCCGGGAATTCTTTCCCGAACACGCAGGGAAAGGATCCCTCCTCTCGAGCTAGGAGGCGGAAACGGGGCTCCTCTGGAGGTCGGCGGGAGGCTCGAGCTTCTCTCAAGTGGAGACGGTTATGTCGGGGAACTTCTTGAGTTTGCAACAAGTGGGTGATGTACCCTTTGGAAGTTCCAGAGGTTAGGTGTGATTAGCTCGAGAGGCCTCATTGGAAATGGGCCTCATCTCTCCTGGAGGGGAGAACCTTCTGGATTTTCTCGAGTTGCAGCAGTTTCTCTCCACTTACGACAGGGACCTCAGGGACATGCTCTGGTGGCCTCAGGAAAGGCCATTCCCATGCGAGTTGCTCGGGGGCCTCTCGGGATTCCTCTCCTGTCGATGCCGGGTCCTAAGACCTTGTGTGGAGTCGGTGCCGGAACCTGAGGATTCCTCTCAGTCCTGACATGGATCTTGGGGTACGTCCTGAGTCTCCCCTGGGAGTCAGTCCTCGTCTCGAGTGGGGGCATGCACGTGCGCTTTCCTCCCGAGATGTAGCACCAGTGTCATGCTTCCCTTCGCGTGGATCAAGGGATCTGCAACTTTCCCTCGAGGCTTTCCACGAGGCTTTCCCTCGAGGCATTCCCACAGGGCTGTCCCACGTGCACCGTGGTGTGAGTCGATCCTCGGCTTGAAAGTCGAGGCCAGTGCAGGGAAAACAGGTTTCCCTGGAATGGACTGAGACATCTGGGGGACTCTGGGAATGGTGGCACGACCCTGGAGTTCCTCTCGCCTTTCCTGTGGAGAGCGCCTCCTCTTGAGATGCGACGGGTACGCCGGGAATTCTTTCCCGACCACGCCGGGAAATATCCCTGCTCTCGAGCTATGAGGCGGAAACGGGGCTCCTCTGGATGAGGGCGGGACTCTCGTGCTTCCTCTCCAGTGGAGACGGTATGTTGGGGAACTTCTTGAGTTGCAGGAAGGGTGTGAAGGACACTTTGGAAAGTCAAAAGGTTAGGTGTGATTAGCCTCGAGATGCCTCAGCGGAAATGGGCCTAATCTCGCCTGGAAGGGAGAACCTCCTGGATTTTCTCGAGGTGCGGCAGGTGCTCTCGACTTACAATGGGGACCTCAGGACCCGCTCTGGTGGCCTCAGGAAAGGCCAGTCCCCATGCGAGTAATTCGGGGGCCTCTAGGGCCTCCTCTCCCGTCGGTGCCGGGGCCTAAGACCTTGTGTAGAGTCGGTGCCGGAACCTGAGCATTCCTCTCCAGTGCTGACATGGATTTTGGGGTACTTTTGGAGTCTCCCTTGGGGAGTCAGTCCTCGTCTCGTTTGGGGGCATGCAAGTGCGCTTTCCTGCCGAGATGGGGCAGCAGTGTCATGTTTCCCGTCGAGTGGATCAAGGAATCAGTGGCTTTTCCTCGAGTCTTTTCCACAAGGCTTTCCCACGAGGCTTTTCCACAGGGCTGTCCACGTGCCAACGTGGTGTGAGTCGATCCTCGGCTTGAAATTCGAGGCAGTGCAGGGAATACAGGTTTCCCTGGAATGGACTGAGACCTCTGGGGACTATCAGATTGGTGGCACACCCTGGAGTTCCGCTCGCCTTTCCTGTGGAGAGGGCCTCCTCTTGAGATGCGACGGGAACGCCGGGAATTCTTTCCCGAGAACACAGGGAAAGGATCCCTCCTCTCGAGCTAGGAGGCGGAAACGGGGCTCCTCTAGATGTGGGCGGGAATCTCGTGCTTCCTCTCGAGTGGAGACGGGTATGTCAGGGAAATTCTTGAGTTGCAGCAAGGGTGTGAAGGACCCTTTGGAAGTTCCATAGGTTAGGTGTGATTAGCCTCGAGGCCGGGGCCTAAGACCTTGTGTGGAGTCGGGGCCGGAACCTGAGGATTCCTCTCCAGTGCTGACATGGATTTTGTGGTACTTCTCGAGTCTCCACAAGGGAGTCAGGCCTCGTCTCGAGTGGGGGCATGAGCGTGACATTTCCTCCCATCTGTAGCAGCAGTGTCACGCTTCCCCATCCCTGGACCAAGGGATCTGTGGCTTTCCCTCGAGTCTTTCCCTCTAGGCTTTCCCACAGGGCTGTCCCACGTGTGACGGTGGTGTGAGTCGATCCTCGGCATGAAGGCCAAGGCAGTGCAGGGAAAACAGGTTCCTGTGGAATGGACTGAGACATCTGGGTGAGTCTCGGAATGGTGGCACGACCCTGTAGTTCCTCTCCCCTTTCCTTTGGAGAGCGCCTCCTCTTGAGATGCGATGGAATGCCGGGCATTCTTTCCCAACCAATCATGGAAAGGATCGCACATCTCGAGCTACAGGCCGGAAACGGAGCTCCTCTGGATGTGGCCGGGACACTCGTGCTTCCTCTTGAGTGGAGACGGGTATGTCGGGGAACTTCTTGAGTTGCAGCATGACTGTGAAAGACTCTTTGGAAGTTCCAGAGGTCACGTGTGATTAGCCTCGAGACACCTCAGGGGAAACGGGCCTCATCTTGCCTGGAGGGAGAACCACCTGGATTTTACCGTGTTGCGGCAGGTGCTCTCGACTTACGACGGGGACCTCAGGGATCCGCTCTGGTGGCCTCAGGAAATTCCAGTCCCCATGCGAGTTGCTCGGGCCCTCTCCGGATTCCTCTCCCGTCGATGCCGGGGCCTCAGACCTTACATAGAGTCGGTGCAGTAACCTGAGGATTCCTCTCCAGTGCTGACATGGATCTTGGTGTACTTCTGGAGTCTCCCCAGGGGAGTCAGTCCTCGTCTCGAGTGGGGGCATGCACGTGTGCTTTTCCTCCCGTGCTGTAGCAGCAGTGTCGTCGCTCTTACCTTCGCGTGGATCAAGGGATCTGTGGCTTTCCCTCAAGGCTTTCCCACGAGGCTTTCCCACAGGCTTTGCCAGGTTGGCCACGTGAGTGTGGTTGAGTCGATCCTTGGCTTGAAAGTCGAGTCAGTGCGGGGAAACAGGTTTCCCTGGAATAGACTGAAACATCTGGGGGACTCGGAGAATGGTGGCATGTCCCTGGAGTTCCTCTCACCTTTCCTGTGGAGAACGCCTCCTCTTGAGATGCGACGGGAACGCCGGGAATTCTTTCCCGACCGCACAGGGAAAGGATCCCTCCTCTCGAGCTATGAGGGGGAAACGGGCTCCTCTGGATGCGGGCGGAACTATCGTGCTTCCTCTTGAGTGGAGACGGGTATGTCGGGGAACTTCTTGATTTGCTGCAAGGGTGTGAAGGACCCTTTGGAAGTTCCAGAGTTTAAGTGTGCTTAGCCTTGAGATGTGTCAGCGGAAATAGGCTTCATTTTGCCTGGAGGGGAGAACATCCTTGATTTTCTCCAGTTGCGGCAGGTGCTCTCGACTTACGACGGGGACCGCAGGGACCCGCTCTGGTGGCCTCAGGAAAGGCCAGTCATGATTCAAGACACACTGGAGAGGGAGAGACATCACGAGAGGCTCCCGAGCAACTCGCATGGGGACTGGCCTTTCCTGAGGCCACCAAAGCGGGTCCCTGAGGTCCCCGTAGTAAGTCGAGAGCACCTGCCGCAACTCGAGAAAATCCAGGAGGTTCTCCCCTCCAGGCGAGATGAGACCCATTTGCGCTGAGGCATCTCGAGGCTAATCACACCTAACCTCTGGAACTTCCAAAGGGCCCTTCACACCCTTGCTGCAACTCAATAAGTTCCCCGACATACCCGTTTCCACTCGAATGGAAGCACAAGAGTCCCGCCCACAACCAGAAGAGCCCCGTTTCAGTCTCATAGCTCGAGAGGAGGGATCCTTTCCTGCGTGGTCGGGGAAAGAATTTCCGGCGATCCCGTCGCATCTCAAGAAGAGGCGCTCTCCACAGGAAAGGCGCGAGAGGAACTCAGGGTCGTGCCACCATTCCCAGAGCCCCCAGATGTGTCAGTCGATTCCAGAGAAACCTGTTTTCCCCCAATGCCTCGACTTTCAAGCGAGGATCGACTCAGTCCTCGGTGGCACGTGGGACAGCCCTGTGAAAAGCCTAGTGGGAAAGCCTCGTGGGAAAGCCTACAGAGAAAGCCACAGATCCCCGGATCCACACAAAGGGAAGCGTGACACTGCTCCTACAGCTCGGGAGGAAAGCGCACGTGCACGCCACACTCGCGACGAGGACTGACTCCCCTGGGAGACTCCAGAAGTACCCAAGAACCATGTCAGAACTGGAGAGGAATCCTCAGGTTCCGGCACCGACTCCACAAAGGTCTCAGGCCCCGGCATAGACGGGAGAGGAATCAATAGAGGCCCCGAGCAACTCGCATGGGGGACAGGCCTTTCCTGAGGCGAGCAGAGCGGGTCCCTGAGGTCCCGTCGTAAGTCGAGAGCACCTGCAGCAACTCTAGAAAATCCAGGAGGTTCTCCCCTCCAGGCGAGATGAGGCCCATTTCCGCTGAGGCGTCTCGAGGCTAATCACACCTAACCTCTGGAACTTCCAAAGGGTCCTTCACACCCTTGCTGCAACTCAAGAAATTCCCCGACATACCCGTCTCCACTCGAGAGGAAGCACGAGAGTCCCGCCCACATTCAGAGGAGCCCCGTTTCCGCCTCCTAGCTCGAGAGGAGGGATCCTTTCCCTGCGTGGTCGGGAAAGAATTTCCGGCGTACCCATCGCATCTCAAGAGGAAGCGCTCTCCACAGGAAAGGCGCGAGGAACTCCAGGGTCGTGCCACCATTCCCAGAGTCACCCAGATATCTCAGTCCATTCCAGGGAATCCTGTTTTCCCTGCACTGCCTCGAGTTTCAAGCCGAGGATCGACTCACACCACTGTGGCACGTGGGACAGCCCTGTGGGAAAGCCTTGTGGGAAAGCATCGAGGGAAAGCCACAGATCCCCTTGATCCATGCCAAGGGAAGCGTGACACTGCTGCTACGGCTCGGAAGGAAAGCACACGTGCATGCCCCGACTCGAGACGAGGACTGACTCCCCTGGGGAGACTCCAGAAGTACCCCAAGATCCATGTCAGCACTGGAGAGGGATACTCAGGTTTCGGCACCGACTCCACACAAGGTTTTAGGACCCGGCATCGACGGGAGAGGAATCCTGAGAGGCCGCCGAGCAACTCCCAAGTGGACTGGCCTTTCCTGAGGCCACCAGAGCGGGTCCCTGAAGTCCCCGTCGTAAGTCGAGAGCACCTGCCGCAACTCGAGAAACTCCAGGAGGTTCTCCCTCCAGGCGAGATGAGGCGGCCCATTTCCGCACAGGCGTCTCGAGGCTAATCACACCAGCCTCGGTAAATTCCAAAGGGTCCTTCACACCCTTGCTGCAGCTCAAGAAGATCCCCCGACATACCCGTGTCGCTCGAGAGGAAGCAGGAGAGTCCTGCCCTCATCCAGAGGAGCCCCGATTCCGCCTCAAAGCTCGAGAGGAGGAATCCTTTCCCTGCGTGTGCGGGAAAGAATTCCCGCGTTCCCGTCACATCTGAAGTGGAGGCACTCTCCACAGGAAAGGCGAGAGGAACTCCAGGTTCGTGCCACCATTCCCAGATTCCCCCAGATGTCTCAGTCCATTCCAGGGAAAACAGTTTTCCTTGCACTGCCTCGACTTTCAAGCCGAGGAGCGACTCACACCACGGTGGCACGTGGGACAGCCCTGTGGGAAAGCCTCCTGGTAATGCGTCATGGGAAAGCCTCGAGGGAAAGCCACTGATCCCTTGATCCACTCGAAGGGAAGCGTGACACTGCTGCCAGCTCGGGAGGAAAGCGCTCGTGCATGCCCCCACTCGAGACAAGAACTGACTCCCCTGGGGAGACTCCAAAGTACCCAAGATCCATGTCAGCAATGGAGAGGAAACCTCAGGTTCCAGAACCAACTCCACACAAGGTCTTAGGCCCAGCATGAACGGGAGAGGAATCCGAGAGGCCCGCGAGCAACTCGCATTGGGACTGGCCTTTCCTGAGGCCACCAGAGCGGGTCCCTGAGGTCCGTATCGAAAGGCGAGAGCACCTGCCGCAACTCGAGAAAATCCAGGAGGTTCTCCCCTCCAGGCGAGATTAGGCCCATTTCCGCTGAGGCGTCTCGAGGCTAATCACACCTAACCTCTGGAACTTCCAAAGGCTCCTTTACACCCTTGCTGCAAATCCAGAATTTCCCCGACATACCCGTCTCCACTCGAGAGGAAGCACGAGAGTCCCGCCCACATACAGAGGAGCACCGTTTCCGCCTCCTAGCTCGAGAGAGGAGGGATCCTTTCCCTCCGTGGTCGGGAAAGAATTCCCGGCGTTCCCGTCGCATCTCAAGAGGAGGCGCTCTCCACAGGAAAGTCGAGAGGAAGTCCAGGGTCGCTGCCACCATTCCCCAGATTCGCCAGATGTCTCAGTCCATTCCAGGGGCAACCTGTTTTCCTTGCACTACGTTGACTTTTCAAGCAATCGATCGACTCACACCACGGTGGCACGTGGGAATAGCCCTGTGGGAAAGCCTCGTGGGAAAGCCACAGATCCCTTGGATCCAGGCGAAGGGAAGCATGACACTGCTGCCACAGCTCCGGAGGTAATCGCACGTGCATGCGCCCACTCAAACGAGGACTGACTCCCCTGGGGAGACTCCAGAAGTACCCCAAGATCCATGTCAGCACTGCAGAGGAATCCTCAGGTTCCCGGCACCGA
>NW_017191767.1:0-21483 GCF_001704415.2 Capra hircus
ACTTAGCCTTTCCAGTTAGGTTTACTTGCGGCCAAAGCTCTTTGTGAGTGTCAGCTTAAACCACTTTTAGTTGTATAAAGAGTGTGTGTGTGTTCTGGTCTCAGGTGAAAACTCTATGCATAAATAAATATGCAGACTATTGAATTCTTATCTCCTTTCTTCGATTTATATAGTAAAAAACACGAAATTTTTCATTATTGTTTTTATTGTTGCTTAGTATTATCAACACTGTTACTGTTAGTTGCTGTGATGTATGCTCCTAAGGAGTACAAGTTGTGTTTATTGTCAGATTAAAAGGTTCCAGCAATATGGTCCCTGACTGCTTCCTCTCTTCCATTCTCTGTCCTTCTACTCTACTATATTCCCCACTAATGTTCTCCTTTTGACAACACTGGCCTTGGTTTTCCTCCATCAAGTTCCATTTCTTCCCGATCCAAAGACTGCAAGTGCTGTTCTTCCGGAAATGCTCTTCCCGTAGGCCTGCATGGCTTACTACCTCCCTTGTTTGAGCTTCACCAATGCTGTTCAGATAACACAATCAAATCTTCAACCCCCTCTCTTTCCTCCTCCTCCTTAAAGGCACTTGAAGTCTCTATCCTCTTCTTCCCTCTCCAGCCTAAATTTCCTAAATTTTCACACACACACACACACACACACAAAGAAGAGATAATAACATCAGGGCTTTGCTTCTTAGAATTAACTTGAGTCAGTTTCTGTGCCTGCAAATAAAAGATAGTTAATAGTGAGTTGAGTTATTTCAGGAGCCTCCTCTGTTTTTTATTGATAACCTCTATATTTTGTTCACACAATGACACTTTGTTTTCTTTACAAATATATTGAATATCTGTCAAGATTACTATTTTGTTACTGCCTTTTGTGAATTTCCCTGTCTGCTTTGCTTGTTCTTTCAAGTAAAATTTATTATTTTATTGATGTTGCCAAAACATTGTAAGTAAAATTAGTATGTGGACATAATTTTTTTAAAAAAATTATTTCTGCTGTCTTTTTACAAATAACATGGCATATTTTTATTTCTTTACATAATCGTATTGTGTTGGCCAATTCTAAACTTCTAAACAGTGATGTGTAAATGGGCTTTCTTGTTCTGAGTACCATCAAAAGCAATGAGTATCTGGCTGAATAAATTTCCGTTTCTGTTTTTAGATCTTGAAGAGAATTGTTTTATTGGATGGTTTTACAACATTTGTTGAGACATTTGCTTTCCTTTCCTTCTCCTTTCCTTTCTTTGTCTTGCTTTCTTCCCTTGTCTCTCTTCCTCTTTCTTTCCTTTCTTTCTTTCCCCAGGTTTTTGCTTGATTGGACCTTTCCTGAAACAAAAGTGATTCCACTCAGAGTTGAATATTATCCTCTCATAATCCCACTTCATTTCTCATTTGTAGTATTGGAATTAACCTCCTTGTCCCCTTACTAGATTTGCCACAGTTGTATCAATGTTTCTGATTTTCTTTCTCCAAGAAGCAGCTCTTGTTTTATTATCCCAACAAGTTTTATTTTTGTTGTTTTCTATTTTTGTTTCAATTCATATATGCTTTCTACATTCTTTAGGATTTTTTTCTTTATAACTTTGTATTTTAGAAACTTTGTTTACATTTTTTTTTCTGTATATAGATTTACAGTGTTGAGTTTCAGATGTATAGAGGAGTGATTTAGTTATGCAGATACGTGTGTATTCTTTTGTAGGTTCTTTTCCTATAGGTTATTACATGATACTGAGTATTTCTTTTCTTTTTTTTCATAGATGGTTTAGGGATTGAGCTATCTTTATTTAGCAATTTTGTCTGAATCCCAAATATTTTTATGTATACATGTTTTCTAATTAAAATTTCATTGTCTACAATTTTTTGGCAAGTTGATTCCATAGATTTCACTATTTTCAGGCTGAATGTTTTCATTTATAGTTTACGGAGAAGTTTTCCTTGGAGCTCTGAGAGTATGTGTGTATATACACTGACATGTCTATATACACATCCTTTTCAGATTACTACATGTTTTAAGATATGTAAATGTATTTTCAAAGATATTTTCTGTTTGTATGGTAAAAACATGAAATGTTTTAATTCTAGAAATTTGTTCCCCCAAATGAATATAGTATACAGAGTAACGGTACAAAACTATATTCCTTTGAGAATAATCCTTACTAACAGTGTTAGGCAGGGGTGGTCGGCTCAATGAGGTGAATAACAGCGCTGGGGACCTGAGTCATGTTTCCTGTTTTCTTGAAGAACATTCCTTAACCGAATAAGGAAAGATTTCTATATGCGATAGCATAAGGAAGGCGTTGCCTGTGCTCATTCTGCCTGTCCGGTCAGGTATTGCCAAGTACCCTGTAACTGAGACAAACAGCTGACTGTATATAAACCGCCATACTGCTTTGTTTGGGGCTCTCGTCTGATTCCACTGTGTCGGATGAGGCTTGAGCCCTAGCATGCTAGAAATAAAAAATTCCCTTCTTACCTTTGCATTACCACGGTGGACTTGTTCCCTCTCTCGGTTGGTTAAGAGATACGGGCTCGGTGCCTAACCAGCCTACCGGGAAGGACACCTCTCCTGGTAGAAGGGAATAATCTCATTAGGAGTTGAGAGCTCTGAGCACTGGTGCTAGCAGGCAGAGGCCTAGATTAAGTACGGGGCCCAGTATCACACTGGGGAGGCATCTAGGTGTAAAGTGAAGAGGCAAGCCCAGCGTAATGCCGGTGTCCCCGGTAGCGAACCGGTGCAAGGAAGAGGCAGCTGCACTGAGGACGTGCTGACGGTAAGACACGTTGCAAGTAGAGAAGGGGTCTCTAGTGCTATAAAGGAGACTGAAAGTAATATTGAGAGTTGGAATCTGTTTTGTTGTGTCGTTTCTGTGACTCTGTGTGCTGGCACTGTCCCGTGTGAGTCTTGTTGTCATTGTCCGTGTTCTCTGTACCCATGGGGCAATCTACTTCTACTCCGCTGTCTCTGATGACTGACCATTTTTCTGATTTTAAGTCTAGAGCTCAGAAATCTTTCGTTACTGGTGAAGAAGAGCAAATTGGTGACTTTCTGTTCTGCCGAGTGGCCCACCTTTGACGTCGGATGGCCACAAGAGGGAACCTTCAATCCCCAAATTATCCAGGCAGTTAAAGAGAGGGTGCTTACCCCTAGTCCTGCCAGGCACCCAGACCAGACTCCCTACATTCTGGTCTGGCAGGATCTCGTGAGAAACCCGCCAGAATGGCTTAAACCCTTTGTTCTCGCTCCTTCTAAACGTCCTAAACCTCCCCGTCCCTCTTCCACGACTCCAACCTTGCTAAACCCACAGGTACTAGTCATGAAAGCTTCTGAAGAAAAAGAAGAAAAACAGGATGAAAAACGACCTAAGCCGGTGTTCCAGGAATCTTCTTCTCTGTATCCTAATCTGATTGACCTGGAAACCGAGTTGTTCCCACCCCCGTGCGTGGATCCACATCCGCCCTTGCTTCCACAGGTTCCACAAGTTTCATTGGGAGAAGCCGGGAGGAGGGCCGAGCCATCGGCTCCTCCTAGGGAAGGGGGGCCCGCCCAGGGAACTCGGGGAAGAGCAAGGGAAATGGCCAGTGCAGCGGAAGAAGAAGGCCCGGAAATTCCTTCCTCCACTGTTCACGCGTTTCCGGTCCAGGCGGGGCCAGCCAGAGAGGGCAGGGAATGGACATATCAGTATTGGCCCTTTGCCTCTAGTGATTTGCACAATTGGAAGACTCAAACTCCCTCTTTCTCTGAGAAACTGCAGGGTCTTATTGATGTTTTAGAATCTATCCTCTTTACTCACAATCCCACTTGGGATGATTGTCAGCAACTGTTACAGGTACTTTTTACTACAGAAGAGCGTGAACGGATCCTTTCAGAAGCCTGGAAAAATGTGCCAAGCGTGGGTGGGAGGCCCACAATACAGCCTCACCTCATTGAAGAGGGGTTCCCCTTGGTGCGACCCAACTGGGACTTCAGACGCACTGAAGGTAGGGAGCGTCTCCGAGTGTACCGTCAGACTCTCATGGCTGGCCTTAGAGCGGCCGCCAGAAAGCCAACTAATTTGGCCAAGGTAAATTCAGTGGGGCAAGAGCCAAATGAGAGCCTGGCAGCCTTCCTTGAAAGGATAATGGAAGCTTTTAGACAGTATACTCCTATGGACCCACAGGCAGATGAGTCTCGAGCAGCAGTTATGCTAGCATTTGTGAATCAGGCAGCCCCCAATATTAGGAGAAAGTTACAAAAGAGAGAGAGGTTGGGTGAACAGTCCCTGCAAGATCTAGTGAGGGCAGCAGAGAGAGTTTTCAATCATAGACCCCCAGAGGAGAGAGAGGATCGCATTAGAAGGGAAGAAAGAGAATTTAGAGCTGAAGAAAACTGTAAGAACCAAAAAGAGTTGGCTCAGATATTTTCCCCTGGAATTGAAAACAAAAATAGGTTCCAAAAAGGGAAAAAGCTAGACTCAAAGACTGAGGAAAAACCTGCAATGTGCAAGCTTGAAAAGAACCAATGTGCATTTTGTAAGGAGATTGGACGTTGCAAAGATAAATGCCCCAAGAAAAACCTAAAAGAGGGGGCCCCAAAATCCCAAGAATGAGACTCCCTCTCCTGACAGTCATATCCTCTACGCGGGTGAGGATAGTGACTGGGGGGTCAGGGCTCGACGCCCCTCCCCGAGTCCTGGGTAACTATAAATGTGGCGGGGGAAACCGGTTGGCTTCATGGTGGATCCGGGAGCTCAATACTCAGTCTTAAACCAAAGAGATGGACCCATGTCTAAGAAAAGTAGCTGGGTGCAGGGAGCAACCGGGACTAAGCGATATGGATGGACTACAAAACGGCATGTGAACTTGGGTACCCACCAAGTGACCCATTCTTTTCTGGTGATACCTGTGTCCAGCGCCCTTGCTGGGAAAAGATTTACTGTCTAAAGTAAATGCCCAAATTCATTTCGACCACGGGCAAGTGTCAGTTTTAGATGGAACCGGGCATCCTCTTCAGGTCTTGTCTCTGGCATTAAAGGATGAATACAGACTGTACTTGCCAGAGGCCCCAGCGACAATAAGTCCTGAAGTACAGCCATGGGTTCAGAGATACCCTCAGGCCTAGGCTGAAACAGCAGGAATGGGACTGGCCAAACAGAGGGCCCCTATTATTGTGGAACTGAAAGCCAGTGCCACACCAGTGAGAGTGTGGCAGTATCCCATGAGTCAAGAGGCTCGGCAAGGAATTACTCCTCAAGTACAATCCCTCATAGACGCTGGGGTCTTGAGAAAGTGCCGGTCCCCATGGAACACTCCCCTGCTTCCTGTAAAGAAGCTTGGGGAACTGATTTTAGACCGGTTCAAGACCTGCGAGAAGTCAACAAACGGGTGAGTGATATTCATCCTACGGTTCCTAACCCTTATACATTGCGAAGCAGCTTGCCACCAAGCTACATTTGGTATACTGTTTTAGATTTAAAAGATGCCTTATTCAGTCTGCCTCTTGCCCTTGCAAGCCAAGAGATCTTTGCCTTTGAATGTCAGGAAGACTGTGGTCAGACTCCTGTGCAGCTGACGTGGGCTCGCTTACCACAGGGTTTCAAAAACTCACCCACGTTGTTTAATGAGGCCTTGGATGAAGACCTCCGTGAGTATCGGGTTGAACACCCTACCATTGTTTTATTACAATATATTGATGACCTTATGCTGGCAGCGACTACGGAAAAAGAGTGGCATGAGGCAACAGGTGACCTTCTCCAAACCTTGGGGACTTTAGGTTACAGGGCCAGTGCCAAAAAAGCCCAGATTCCCAAGCAAGAGGTTACATACCTCGGTTATAAGATAAAACAGGGCCAGAGGTGGCTAACACAGGCTATGAAAGAAACCATCCTCCAGATCCCTGAGCCAGCCAACCCTAGACAACTGAGAGAATTTCTGGGAACTGTGGGATATTGCTGATTATGGATCTTGGGGTTTGCAGAAAAGGCCAGGCCCCTGTATGAAGGGACCAAAGAAAACAAAGACTGGAAACGGACTGAGTCAATGAAAACGGCCTTTCAGGAGCTCAGGCGAGCCTTGCTGGAAGCTCCTGCCCTTGCCCTTCCTGACCCATCTAAGCCTTTCTAATTATTTATAGATGAAAGGCGAGGGATAGGAAAAGGGGTACTAACACAGAAGTGGTGAGCTTGGAAGCATCCCATAGCTTACCTTTCCAATAAATTGGACCCAGTGGCAGCCAGATGGCCACCTTGCCTCCGAATCATCGCGGCCACTGCACTCCTAGTCCATGATGCTGATAAACTGACTTATGGACAGAGACTCTTGGTCTACACTCCTCATGCTATAGAGAGAGTTCTGCAACAACCCCTGGGTAAATGGATTTCCAATGCCCACTTGACAAATACCAGGCCCTGCTACTTGACGGATTCATTTTCAAACACCCTGCACTCTAAACCCAGCTACTCTTATCCCCAACCCGGAGGGGGATAGCCCCCTCCATGATTGTGATGAGATACTGGCCAGGGAAATGGCAATATGGAAGGACTTATCAGATGTGCCACTGCATAACAGTGAGCTAATATGGTTTACAGATGGAAGCAGTTATGTAAAAGATGGACAGAGATGGGCGGGGGCCGCAGTGGTAAGATGATTCTGAACGGACGATATGAGCGGAGACTCTTTCCCCAGACACCTCAGCACAAAGAGCAGAGTTAATTGCCCTGATTCAAACATTAGAGAGAGCTAAAGGAAAAAGAATAACTGGCCTGTGGAAATGATGGACGTGGCTATGGAAAGGCCCGGGATGGTGAGGCTAAGGTCCTGCCGAGATGGGCAGAGAGCTGAAGGAGAAAGAGTCACAGATTGTCTGCTGCATTGGAGACTTGTTCCACACACATGTGAAAAGGAGAACTGGGAAGGTCCTGGGCCAGTGCTGCCCCAGATCAGCCCAGCAGCCAGCACACGCCCTCCCTGAGGGTGGCACACATAGGCAAGATATGACACAAAACATGAGATGTGCTGAAGTATGCTGTATCTGCAAAACCACAGGCATCCTAGGAGAGTCATGCTCTGTAAGCCTGGCATGCCTCCCGGCACTTCCAGCCTGCCTCCCTGGCAGTGCCCAAAGGCGAGGAAAGCACAAGTGGGTTTACCTGTGTGACCCTATGCCAGGATATGCCTGTGAGGAGGGAACAGAGAAAAGACAAGGGCGATGGGTAAACTGCATGTCCCAAGGGACCTCAGGAGAGTGGGAGACAGACAAGCCCCTGGGGCAGTTCAGGGCCTGCTGGTTTTCAGGGTCCAGACTCTAGGCAGTAGCGGTCCTGCCAAAGATACCCCATGGTCCGTGCTGAAAGTTCTGACGTGAATTCCTTCTTTTCTTTGGGGTCTTGCCACTGGCTTTGGGGGCCTGTGGGGCAAAGGTGCACGTCTGCACCTGAAAGAGGATTCTGGTAGTTTTGCTGGAGCAGAATCTCTGATTGTGTTGTAGGGGATCTACACCCAGGTGACACTCAGAGGGATGCTGCCTTCCAGGTGACCGTCTTGGATGTCCCTGGGCCCAGCCGGCCACTGGCTTCCTTAGCACGGGTGCTGTGTAGGGAAGCAGGGATGCGTGACTGTAGGGAGTCCTACCTGGGCCTAATGAGAGCACGTGAAAGAGAGCCTTGACATTTAGCAAATAACTGAGGCATGGGTGGTTCAAGCCCTCTTGGTCCATTTGAGATAGTAACATTGCTTTCTGTCCAACGGAGGCATTAGCTCTGGGCCCAGAAACTGCAGGTTTCCCAGGGCCTCATCTGTTGGGGGACTCCATGTGCATGGGTAGTGTTAAACAGAAAGGAAGACGTGTAGGGATGCCACCTGATTTTTATGGCCTCCGGTTCCATTCTTTGTTTCGGAAGAGACCCTGTATCCATGTGCACCTTCTTCACAACCTTGGATCAGACTCAGGCCTGTCACAGTCTCTGGGGGCTTTTGGAGGCTTGGGCATTTCTGGCCTTTTCCTGCTACATGGAGATAGGACACGGGGGCACAGGTAGATGGTGCACACAGAACGCTACACAGATAGGAAGAACAGGGGGCCTCCTTCAGAATGCTGTGGGCTGTAAGGGGTGGTAGGCTAGCAAGAGGGGCACAACATTGACAAGCGATGACCTAGATAGGTGCACACCGAGAAAGCAGTTCTTCAAGTCAGCTGAGCTCAGAGGTCCTTGTTTTCTGGTCCCCTGAAGGAATGCACAGGCAATGGATCAGGCCAACGTGACTGGTACTGTGAAGCTGTCCAAGGTGATGGGAGAATGCAGACGGCAGGCACATGTTATACAGCTGTTCATGGCAAGAACTTCCAACCCTGCCTGCTGCTCTGCAGGCCAGTCCCTGTCAATAGCTAATGCCAAGGTTTTGTAACCTTTGAGGATAAGGCACACAGTTAGAAGTGTAACATGCCATGATCGGATGAGCTAGTGAAAAAACAAGGACAAAGAAATGTGGGTGCTTACCAAAATTCATGTTCCTGGAAAAGAAAGCTTGTACTTCGGCATATGGACAAGTTTCCTCTCAGTGATGTTACTGTGTACACTCATATGTCTGTGCACATGTGCACATAGAAATTTGAGTGCTTACCAAAACTCATGTTTCTGGAAAAGAAAACTTGTACTTCTGCATATGGACAAGTTTCCTCTCAGTGATGTTACTGTGTACACGTGCATGTTTGTGCACATGTGCCTGTAGAATTTTGAGTGCTTACCAAAATTCATGTTCCTGGAAAAGAATGCTTGTACTTCTGCATATGGACAGGTTTCCTCTCAGGGATGTCACTGTGTACACGCGTATGTTTGCGCACATTTGCGCGTAGAAATCCCTGCCTGTTCGCTTGTGAGTATGAGCTATTGCAACTGACCTAGCCAGGTGATAGAAGTTGGACAGCGAAAACATGAAGTTCTTAGGGAAAGGTACATATTCTCTGGCCAGCAGAAGCACTGAAGCCAGGGAATCGCTCCCCGTTATCTCACTGAGCAAACACGTTCTAAGTGGAATCACAGTCGTGCACCTAGAACGCCTGGCAGAAAGGAGCAGCAGGAGGAAAGATCCTGGGGAGTGTGAAGGGGAAAGTCCACTACACCTGCAGTTTATGAAAAGTAGAAAATGTACCTAATGAGCTGGGAGGACAAACTGTACTTAATTGAGTTATCTAAGAGGATTTCCATCCAAACAGCCAAAAGTGCTTCCTGGTTTCTTCTTGCTGCCTGTAGTAAAACATGAAGGGAATTTTTCTAAAAAATGTTTAAGATAAAGACTATTAAAACAGGAGACAAAACTTGCTGATTTGGGAATTTTCCAGTCTTTTAGGATAACAGAAGATGTTAAAATTAATGACTCTCAGGGCATTGAGATTATGTGGTCTAAATATAACATTTTACACCACCTATAGGCCAGTTCTTCTTCATATTATTAAGGTGTTCTAAAGATAAGTGTGACTGGAAAATTCTTTGTTAAGCCTCAGAAAGCTGGAAGGGGGTGCCTCATGACATTATTTAGTCAGGCCAATACCCTCCAAAGCGTTTAGGTGTGTCACTCAGAGATCCTTTCAGTCACACAATAAGACTTCTACCAAGGTTCAGGGTGTAATCCCTCAGCTATCTCAGCAGAAAACCAAGACAGAGTCAGCCTTATTATGAAGACATGTGTGATTGTGGCTTGGGAGTGGGGTGCTTTGCCATGAACACCGGTAACATTATCAGGAGACACACCAAGGTTTTGAGATAACCTATTTAAGTTCAGCTCGGACTGAAAGGATCAGCAATAGTACAAAACAAGAGCGCTGGACTTCTATCTTCTACAAGGAGGAAGCAGGCTAGGGAGACTGTTTCATGTAACCATATACTAGCCATCTTTCATGCAATGGCATCATGTCAGGGGGTAGAATTAAAAAATCAGAGACTGAAGCCTAGGAAGTTTCCAGGCCTTAAATACTAATCAAAGGACTGCCCACAAGAACCCGTGGGATTTCAGAACTGCTACTATTGACTCCCATCTCCCCTCCCCTTTCTGGAACAGGAGTGTCTATGAAGGTTATCTGTGCCTGACCCACCACTGTATGTTGACTGTGAAAGTGAGCAGATTAACTCATCTCTTTTGTTCACACACCCTCAGGTCTAGAGGAACTACACTTGTATAATTTGAACTGATGTGCTGGAGACTTGAGAGGATTTGGGACTGCAAGGAGATCAAACCAGTCAATCCTAAAGTAAATTTCTGCTGCTTATTCATTGGAAGGACTGATGCTGAAGCTGAAGCTCCAATACTTGGGCTATGTGATGCGAATAACTGACTCACTGGAAAAGACCATATTGCGGAAAAAAAATGAAGGTAGGAGAAGAGGACAGCAGAGGATGGGATTGTGGGATAGCATCATCGACTCAATGGACTTGAGTCTGGGCAAGCTCCAGATGTTGATGGACAGGGAAGCCTGCAGTGCTGCAGTCCATGGGGTTGCAAAGAATACGACACAACTGAGCAACAGAACACTTGAGATACTGTATACGTGGACCCTGATCCATAGCTGGACCTGACTTAAATGACAAGGTCCTGAACTTCAAGTTAATGCTGTAACGGATAAATTATTTAAAAGCATTGGCAGGAAAATGCATTTTGGACATACAAGCATGTAAACAATTGGTGGCCCTGTGTGTACCACGTGGTTTTAAATTACGTCCACAGTTCCTTCCTTCTCCCCTTCACATGCGTGGTGGACTTAGTGGCTCACTTCTAACGTTCGAATATTGTAGAAACGAACAATGAAGCGTCTGAGCCTAGGTCATAAAAGGCACTGCAGTGTCCTTGCGCATCCTCTTGGATCACTCACTCTAGAAGCCAGCTTAGTCATATCTTGAGAACACTCAGGGAGCCCTTTAGAGAGGCCCATGTGAAAGAACCGAGGCTTTCTCTGAGCAGCCAGCAAGCAAACTGGTTTCAACAGCTATGTGAGTAAGCCGTCTTGGAAGGAAATCCACCAGTGCATGTTAAGGCTTCAGAGGATGGCAATCTCATGAGACACTGAGCCAGAACACTCAGCTGAATTACTCCTGGATTCCCAACTTTCAGCAGCAGTATGAAATAATATTGTTTTAAGCTGCTAGTTCTGGGTAATTGGTTATGCAGCAGTTCAGTAATGCACTGCCAACTTTGAGCAATGTCTTTATTCAGAGCTGCCTGTCCATCTAGTCCAATCTAATCCACAATCTGCTACTTCAGTTTAGAAAACATAGCCCACCCTTGATTTGACCACCCTCAGTATCAGATCACATATCATTTCACTCACCTGAATATCTCACCAGCCTTGCCTAGCCTCAGCAATGATCCTCTCAGTTGAGCCAGAATCTAACCTCTCCCTTATAGTGGTCTTAATAAGCTTCCATCCACTGACACCCATTCTGTTATTGTTGTCCATTGCTTTTCAGTCTCCCATCTCTGTTTGCAATCCCATGGACCCACCCTGTTCCTTAGCTATAAATCCCACCTGCATCCCTGCTGGAGTCAGACATAAGCTCAATCTCTCTCCCATATTATAATACCCCACTGTAGTACTCTTACTGTGAATAAAGTTTTTCTTACCACCTTTCCTAAGTGTTATGAATAATTTTTAAACATTTCCAATTTCTGTTAGTAAGGATTATTTTCAAAGGAATATAGTTTTATCCCGTTACTCTTTATACTATATTCATTTGGGGGAACAAATTTCTAGAATTAAAACATTTCATGTTTTTACCATACAAACAGAAAATATCTTTGAAAATACATTTACATGTCTTAAAATATGTAGTAATCTGAAAAGGATGTGTATAAAGACATGTCAGTGTATATACACAAATATCCTCAGAGTTCCCAGGAAAACTTCTCAGTAAACTATAAATGAAAACATTCAGCCTGTAAATAGTGAAATCTTTGGAAGCAACTTGCCAAAAATCGTAGACAATGAAATTTTAATTAAAAAACATGTATACATAAAAATATTTGGGATTCAGACAAAATTGCTAAATAAAGATAGGTCAATACCTAAGCCATCTATTGAAAAAAAAAAAAAAGAAATCCTGAGTATCATATAATAACCTATAATGAAAAAGAAATTACAAAAGAATAGATACATATCTGCATAACTAAATCACTCTGATATACATCTGAAAATCAACATTGTAAATCAAGCATATTTACAGGAAAAAAATAGTAAAGAAAGCTTCTAAAATACAAAATTATGAAGGAAAAAATCCTAAAGAATGTAGAAAGTATATATGAATTGAAACAAAAATAGAAAACAACAAAAATAAAACTTGTTGGGATAATAAAACAAGAGCTGCTTCTTGGAGAAAGAAAATCAGAAACATTGATACAACTGTGGCAAATCTAGTAAGGGGACAAGGAGGTTAATTCCAATACTACAAATGAGAAATGAAATGGGATTATGAGAGGATAATATTCAACTCTGAGTGGAATCACTTTTGTTTCAGGAAAGGTCCAATCAAGCAAAAACCTGGGGAAAGAAAGGGAAGGAAAGAAAGAGGAAGAGAGACAAGGGAAGAAAGCAAGAAAAAGAAAGGAAAGGAGAAGGAAAGAAAAGCAAATGTCTCAACAAATGTTGTAAACTATCCAATAAAACAATTCTCTTCAAGATCTAAAAACAGAAATGGAAACTTATTAAGCCAGATACTCATTGCTTTTGATGGTACTCAGAACAAGAAAGCCCATTTACACATCACTGTTTAGAAGTTTAGAACTGGCCAACACAATATGATTATTTAATCATTCCTTTTTTTTTTTTTTTTGCTTTTTTTTTCTAACTTTTATTTAATTGTTAAGTCTTCTATTTCTCCTCTAATTTTCATTTCTATAACCTATTATTACTATATTTTTTTGTTTGTTTTTTAAAAAAACTTTTTTTTTTTTTAAAGGCAAACACCATATACAGTCTTTGGATGGTTGTTGATGGCTTTTTTTTTTTATTGTTTGTTTGTTTGTTTTTTAATAATTCTTTTTCTTTTTTTTTTCTTTCTTTCTTCCTTTTTCCTTCTGCTTCTCTCTAATATTGTATCTTTGAAAATCCAACCTCTACTCTAGATTTTTAATCTTTGCTCTTAGGTTTTTGTGGTCAATTTTGTACATTTAAAAACCCAAACTTCACTATCCCAGTTTACCTGAGAGCGAGATTACTGGCTTGACCACTCTCTCCTCCTCTGGACTCTCCTTTTTCTGCACCAGGTGGCCTCTGTCTCTTTTCTCCCCCATCTCTCCTCTATCCAACTCTGTGAATCTCTGTGTGTTCCAGACGGTGGAGAACACCTAAGGAACAGGTTACTGGCAGGATTTGTCTCTCTCCTACTCACTCCTCTCTCTGAGCCTCCTGGTCACCTCTGTCTACTTCCTCCCTCTCCTCTTTCCCGTATAACTCTGTAAATACCTCTGAGCGGTCCAGACTATAGAGCGCACATAAGAAAGTGACTACTGGCTAGCTTGCTCTCTTCTCTTTTGATCTCACCGCATCTCATTCCAGTTACCTCTAACTACCCCCTCCATCTTCTCTTCTCCTTATAACTCAGTGAACCTCTCTGAGTGTCCCTCAATGTGGAGAAACTTTTCATCTTTAACCTAGATGTTTTATCATCGGTGCTGTATAGATGGAGAAGTCTAGAGGCTACTGTAAAAATAAAACTGAAAACCAGAAGCAGGAGGCTTAAATCCAAAGCCTGAAAACATTAGAGAACTCTTGAATTCAGGGAACATTAAGCAATAGGAGCCCATCTAATGCCTTCATACCTACACCGAAACCAAGCTCCACCCAAGGGCCAACAAATTCCAAAACAAGACATACCACACAAATTCTCCAGCAACACAGGAACACTCCCCTGAGCTTCAATATACAGGCAGCTCAAAATTATCCCCAAACCTTTGATGTCTCGTAACCCATTACGGGTCACTCCATTGCACTCCAGAGAGAAGAAACCCAGCTCCACCCACCAAAACTCCAACACAAGCCTCCCTAACCAGGAAACCTTGACAAGCCACTGATAGAACCCCACCCAAAGTGAGGAAGCTCCATAATAAAGAGAACTCCACAAATTCCCAGAATATAAAAAGGCCACCCCAAATGCAGCAATATAACCAAGATGAAGAGACAGAGGAATACACAGCAGGTTAAGGGACAGGAGAGTTGCCCACCAAACCAAACAAAAGTGGAAGAAGTAGGGAATCTACCGGAGAAGGAATTCCGAATATTGATAGTGAAAATGATCCAAAATCTTGAAATCAAAATGGAATCACAGATAAATAGGCTAGAGACAAGGATTGAGAAGATGCAAGAAAGGTTTAACAAGGACCTAGAAGAAATAAAAAAGAGTCAAAATATAATGAATAATGCAATAAATGAGATCAGAAACACTCTGGAGGCAACAATTAGTAGAATAACGGAGGCAGAAGATAGGATTAGTGAAATAGAAGATAGAATGGTAGAAATAAATGAATCAGAGAGGAAACAAGAAAAACGAATTAAAAGAAATGAGGACAATCTCAGAGACCTCCAGGACAATATGAAACGCTCCAACATTCGAATTATAGGAGTCCCAGAAGAAGAAGACAGAAAGAAAGATCATGAGAAAATCCTTGAGGAGATAATAGTTGAAAACTTCCCTAAAATGGGGAAGGAAATAATCACCCAAGTCCAAGAAACACAGAGAGTTCCAAATAGGATAAACCCAAGGTGAAACACCCCAAGACACATATTAATCAAATTAACAAAGATCAAACACAAAGAACAAATATTAAAAGCAGCAAGGGAAAAACAACAAATAACACACAAGGGGATTCGCATCAGGATAACAGCTGATCTTTCAATAGAAACTCTTCAGGCCAGGAGGGAATGGCAAGACATACTTAAAGTGATGAAAGACAATAACCTACAGCCCAGATTACTGTACCCAGCAAGGATCTCATTCAAATACGAAGGAGACACCAAAAGCTTTACAGACAAGCAAAAGCTGAGAGAATTCAGCACCACCAAACCAGCTCTCCAACAAATTCTAAAGGATATTCTCTAGACAGGAAACACGAAAAGGGTGTATAAACCCGAACCCAAAACAATAAAGTATATGGTAACGGGATCATACTTATCAATAATTACCTTAAACGATTATTTAAAAAAAAATAAAAATATGCCATGTTATTTGTAAAAAGACAGCAGAAATAATTTTTTAAAAAAATATTTCTACAAATAATAATTTTACTTACAATATTTTGGCACATTAATAAAACAATAAATTTTACCTGAAAGAACAAGCAAAGCAGACAAGGAAATTCACAAAGGGCAGTAACAAAATAGTAATCTTGACAGATATTCAATATATTTGTAAAGAAAACAAAGTGTCATTGCGTGAACAAAATATAGAGGGATCAATAGAAAAACAGAGGAAGCTCCTGAAAGAACTCAACTCACTATTAACTATCTTTTTTTGCAGGCACAGAAACTGACTCAAGTTAATTCTAAGAAGCAAAGCCCTGATGTTATTATCTCTTCTTTGTGTGTGTGTGTGTGTGAAAATTTAGGAAATTTAGGCTGGAGAAGGAAGAAGAGGATAGAGACTTCAAGTGCCTTTAAGGAGGAGGAGGAAAGAGAGGGGGTTGAAGATTTGATTGTGTTATTCGAACAGCATTGGTGAAGCTCAAACAAGGGAGGTAGCAAGCCATGCAGGCCTACGGAAAAAGCATTTCCAGAAGAACAGCACTTGCAGTCTTTGGATCCGGAAGAAATGGAATTTGATGGAGGAAAACCAAGGCCAGTGTTGTCAAAAGGAGAACATTAGTGGGGAAAATAGTAGAGTAGAAGGACAGAGAATGGAAGAGAGGAAGCAGTCAGGGACCATATTGCTGGAACCTTTTTATCTGGCAATAAACACAGCTTGTACTCCTTACGAGCATACTTCACAGCGACTAACAGTAACAGTGTTGATAATACCAAGCAACAATAAAAACACATAATGATAACATTTCGTATTTTTTACTATAGAAAATGAAGAAAGGAGATAAGAATACAATAGTCTGCATATTTATTTAAACATAGAGTTTTCACCTGAGACCAGAACACACACACACTCTTTATACAACTAAAAGTGGTTTAAGCTGACACTCAGCAAAGAGCTTTGGCCCAAGTAAACTAACTGGAAAGGCCTAGTAAAATATTCAAAGTGCAAATAAATCAATCAAGCTTTGAGGAAATAAACACAATTTATTTGAATTTGAATTTACACTCAGGAAATTACCTAAAATGGAGACAACAGATTCACTACAGCATAATCATCTGTAGTCCTTCCTCTTCAGTTCTGAGAGGGATGCTATCCCCTTGGTGATTAGCACGTTCCAGCATTTTGTGAAAGCTTAGAGGACTTAAATAAATTGAGGAGAGGGGAGAGTGGGGAGAGACAAAGAGGAGGAGAAAGGAAGAGGAAACGGAGAGATTTCTCCTGGCAAGGTCTACAGACAGGATCCCAGCTTCCTTGAATGGTGCACAGAGATTGCTAGGTATTTGTGACCAGAAGTGGAGAAGGGGTGACATTCAACTCCAGGAGGAGATTCAACTCCAAGAACCTACGGAGGCAGCCAAGTGTGCTGATGTTCAGGAACCATTACTCAAGAGGGAACCCCACAGGTCTGTGAAACAGCCCTTGGAGACCGCAAGAAAAAAGGTTACCACAAGTATAATCGCAGATTAGAGGAAGGATAACTCTATGACCTGACAATTACTGAAATACATGAGACAATTCTTGCACATCAGACTGTGTCAAGAAAGACTGAAACTCAATTAGTTTGATACAATGGGAAATTACACACGCAGAGAATTAGCTGTTAACTGTACTACATTTGTGTCCAAGGCAAGATAAGATACAAAACTGAAATCTTCACATGTTCAACTAGGGTAAGACACATGTAACTGGAAAAGGTTAGGACGACTTCTAAAAAGGGTTTAATCACCCTGGACTATTTTCACCCAGTATATTTACTATTCTTGGACAACTGCATTGTAGCTTAAGGGTAAGAGAACTCAATTTAGCCCAATTCAAAAGCTGAACAGATTCCCTGTGTTTGATCCTTTTCAATTAAAACTATGGGTCCAGCACAAATCAAAGTGCACGTCAAGGCTCCTTTTCCTTTGGGAATTTTAACTTGCTTTGCTACTGTGTCTGACAGGGATATGCCTACCTCATTGTGACTACAGGCCAGCCAAATGGCAAAGGGGACGGAATGAATCAAATTCCCCTTTTGATCACTCAACAGGAGGTCCACAGGCACCAGGACTCATTCTATTAACTATCTCTGCTCCTCCAACGGCAGTCAATGATACACAGGGCCTGCTTGATGCTTGCAAGCCTCTCTCACCAAACACAGGCATTTTAATGGCTGGCTTCCTTGAGATGTCCCTGGGCTCGGTAAAAGCACTCTGAGACAGTGTTCCTTCTACCTTGGCTCTATGCCTGCAGTGAATGTATGCCTCTTCCTCAGCTGGGACAAGAAGCCACAGCTCTTCACTGATTAAATCCCGTGTCTGGTCCAAACTCACATCAGAGCTTCTCCATCAACTTCTCCACTGCATGCTTTCAGAGCCAGGTTATCTTAGATCAGCCCAAGAGGCACTTCAGAGAGTGACATTCAAATCTGGCTATATAGCTGATACTGAGATCTTCAAGGCATGAAAACAGTTGAAAATTACGTTGCTAAAACACTCTACAGATTATATGTATAGTAGAGCTTTCAAACTTACAAGTAACATCAAATACCAAAATAGGTTGTTACTTTTCCTTTCTCCACTTCTCTCATTCTCTCCCTCTCACACACACATGCACACATTCTTTTTACATGTTAAGACTATTTTTGAAAAACAGATAATAGATTTTTAAATAACATCTCAATATGCAGATCAAACAAAATTGTACTTCCTGTATTTAAAACAAAATCACATAAATTATCCATCGCTTCCCCTATATTTGATATTACTGAATAATGCTATAATTTGATCTTTTTGTTTTTAATGGGGTTTTTAACTTTGACCGAAACACTTGCTTCAGACTTACTGAAAGCAGAATTAACATTTTTTTTCCTGTTTTTGACCTCCTACTTTAGATTTCAGGGGTGATGATTCAAAATCAGATGTGTTCACAGTAATGGATGCTATTTCCACCAGTCCTGCTTGAAGGGGTTCCAGTGATACCTGAATAACAACTTTTGTTTCAGGAGACAATCCTTCTAGCTGCTTAGGCTTCTTAAACATTTGATGACACTGGGTCTTGTGCTCCCTTTTCTCTTTGAAAGTTAAAAACTGTAGCTGACATTTGGAACACTGGTGAAAACCCTTTTCCCAGTGCCCTCTATGATGACGTCTGTATGCTGTTGCAGTTTTAAAAGTTTTGAGACAAAACGGGCAAAGTAAAGTCTTAGTGTTACCATGGCATGCTCGGAAATGTGCATCCACATCTGCAAAAAATGATGATCTGTAACTGCAAACCTGGCATACATAGGGTATTTCACCAGGCTTATGATTGTCTTTCATGTGCTCTAAGAGAACCTGATCTGTCTCAAAGGACAACTCACAGATTTGACAGACTGCGGAGGGCCCCTGGGGAGTGTGGACACTTTCAATGTGACACTGCAGCTGGAAGGGAGTAGGAAACTGGCGGAGGCAGTGCTGGCAGGTGGTGTGGTTTTTCCAGCTGTCACCTCTCTGCCTCTCAAGTTCCAAATGGTGCTTCATGTGATTCATAAACTTGACATTTTTTAGAACTTTCAAGCAGCTGAGGCATTTAAACGCTGTGTGGGTCTTCGGTTCTGGCTGCCCAACTCCTATATGCTCTCCATAGTAGAAGTCACGAAGTAACACAATCAGATTTCCTTCTGTGGGATCAACAATCTTGTCTGGACTTGCTAAACTTGGAAAATCAGTTTTTGTCAGTCCATTTTCCCCTAAAGGTCTTACAGGCTTGCAATGAAACACTGTCCTTTGGAAAAGGTGTCGGACAAGGTTCTCCATCCTGAGCGTGGCTTAGTGAGGTATGGACACGGTCTGGTGTGCTTTGCTGAGTGGGCACTGTATGAAAAATACCTGAAGGGGAAAAACCTAAAGAATGTTCCCCTATAATGCCATCACTGAGCTTAGGCCTTCTGGGATTTCTGCTATTTGTTTCACAAGTGGAACGTCGCTTTGATACATGAGGACTTTTATTCATATCTCCTGCAGAAACTGCTCTTTCTACTGGATGCTGACATGAACTTGTGAAGGTAATCAAAGAAGAACATAACTCCTTTGAAAAGCAATTAGGCACTATCTGTGGTGAAATATTTTTCAAATCAGCTTGAGACGGAGGTTCAGTAATAATAGGACTCTCTGGTGATCTTGGTTCAGAGTCAGAAACTGGCAAGACAGTCTTTGCTTCTGATGTAGGAGTCACATGACTAACGGGCTGTAATTTGTGAGCGTTACCTTTCCTGAAGTGACCATACCTATTTCTCCTTGAACAAGAACCTGGGGTATCTCTGTTCAGTATGTTTGAAACGACTGGTTTTGAAGCTGAGGTCATCCCAACAAAGATCACGTCAGCATCTTCATTTACATCTTCCACTCCAACCAATATCAGTTCATCATCATCATCACCGACTTGTTTGTTTTCTCCCTCCCTTTTCCGTACTTCTGGCTCTTGTTCTTCTTCACGTAACATACATGGTCGTTCCATATTTTTAATACGTTTTTATTCTTAGAGGGTACGGCCACAAGTCCCAGTGCTTCCTTTATACAAACTGCCACCTACGTATAAACATACTACATATTAGTTAAGAACACAAAAATGGGCTATTTGATTATCTCCAAAACTCTACAGTAGTTATAAACACCCTTATCTTACAGACAAAGACACTGAGTGTCAACGAGGCTCAATGACAGCTGAAAAACCTATGACTACAAGTCTACATGGCTCTAGAATCATAGCTTTGTCCCATGTTCACTGTAATCTTTTCTATTTAAAAAAATAAAAAAAAAAACAACACTACTGATCATTAGGTGAAATCACATGTAAAGGACCAGTATTTTTACAAAAGCACTGTTGTACAGCTTTTAGAAACATGGACTTTGGAGTCAAAGAAGATTAAATTGGAATTCTAAGTTAACCACACACCAGTTGCATCTTCTTGGGCAAATCTGTAACTTTTAAATGTGTTTCTGTATCTGAAAGACAAGCACACTTAATTCTTAAGACTTAAGGTTAACAGCTCTTTGTAAAAGGCATCCGCTATTCAATGGCATCTTGTTTTGGAGTAAAACTGGAAGAAAATGTATCTTCAATGCACATTACAACTGATTCACAAATTCTAATTTCATAAATGTTAACAAAGAAAATAGGTAGCAAAGTCAAAGTATAATCTATCTATACCTACTTAACAAACAGCATAATTCAATGTCAAGCACTTAACACAGGCCTAGGAAATTGAGAATGAGCTCTCTTGATAATCTCACCCCAATTCCACACTGATATATCCTAAATTTCTCCCTCTAATCCTGGCTAAACTGAAATCCAACTATGCTTCATCCTTTACTCCACAGGTCTCTTCCCCACATAGCAGGTAAAGTGATGCCAGTATTTCTCCCATACCAATATCAGACAGAGGCATCACACACACACACACACACACACACACACACACACACACACATGATATCCCTTATGAATACAGGTGAAAGAGTCCTCAACAAAATACTGCCAAACAATATCCAACAACATATAAAAAAGACTGTATACCGTGATCACATGGGATTTATGGAGGTATGCAAAGTTGGTTCATTATATGAAAGTTAATCAACATTATGCCATTTTAAAACAATAAAACAAATAACACATGCCTGAAGAAAAAGCATTTCCCTGAATCTAGCACCTCTTCATAACCGGGGTGAAAAGAACACTTCATAATTAAGAACAGAAGAGAACTTTCCCAATCAAAGGGCACCTGTAAAAGACCCACCAGCTAACATCATACTTAATAATGAAAAACTGAAAGCTTTCCCTCTAAGACCGGGAACAACACGAGGAAGTCTACTACACACTTTGGCTCAACATTATACTGGCAGTTCTACAACCAGAGCATTCACGTAACAAAATAGAATTTGTTAAAATTCTATTGTTTAAAATTCTGTTTGTTTTTTTTTTTTTAAAGAAAAAACAAAAAAACAAAAAACAGTCTTCCAGAATGGAAAGGAAAAAGTCAAAGTCTATTGGAGATAACACTCTTTTGTATATAGAAAATCTTGAAGAAAACACAAGTAGTAAAATTAATATAAAGCTTGCAGAAGAGAAGACAAATATTTTAAAAGTCAACCACATTTTATACAGTAGCAACAAATGTTGCTGAGTAAATACTTGAATCTACACTAGCATTAAAAAGAATATTTAGGAAGTCAGAAAGAGAAAGACAATAGATTCTTTTTAATGGC
>NW_017191768.1:0-10629 GCF_001704415.2 Capra hircus
GCGAGTTGCTCGGGGGCCTCTCGGGATTCCTTCTCCCATCGATGCCGGGGCCTAAGACCTTGTGGGAGTCGGTGCCAGAAGCTGAGGATTCCTCTCCAGTGCTGACATGGATCTTGGGGTACTTCTGGAGTCTCCCCAGGGGAGTCAGTCCTCGTCTCAAGTGGGGGCATGCACGTGCCGCTTTCCTCCCGAGCTGTAGCAGCAGTGTCACGCTTCCCTTCACGTGGATCAACGGATCAGGGGCTTTCTCTCGAGGCTTTCCAGGAGGCTTTCCCACGAGGCTTTCCCAGGTGTCCCACGTGCCACCGTGGTGTGAGTCGATCCATGCTGGAGTGAGCAGTGCAGGAAACAGTTTTCCCTGGAATGGACTGAGACATCTGGGGGCTCTGGAATGGGGCGTGATCCTGGAGTTCCTCTCGCCTTTCCTGTGGAGAGCGCCTCCTCTTGAGATGCGACTGGGAATGCAGGGAATTTTTTCCCGACCACGCAGGGAAAGGATCCCTCCTCTGAGCTATGCAGACGGAAACGGGGCTCCTCTGGATGTGGGCGGGACTCTCGGCTTCCTCTCGAGTGGAGACGGGTATGTCGGGGAACTTCTTGAGTTTGCAGGCAAGGGTGTGAAGGATCCCTTTGGAAGTTCCAGAGGTTAGGTGTGATTAGCCTCGAGAACGCCTCAGCGGCAAATGGGCCTCATCGCGCCTGGTAGGGGAGAACCTCCTGGATGTTCCTCGAGTTGCGGCAGGTGCCTCTCGACTTATGACCGGGACCTCAGGAACCCGCTCTGGTGGCCTCAGGAAAGGCCATTCCCCTATGCGAGTTGCTCGGCGGACCTCTCGGGATTCCTCTCCCGTCGATGCCGGGGCCTAAGATCTTGTGTGGAGTCGGTGCCGGAACCTGAGGATTCCTCTCCAGTGCTGACATGGATCTTGGGGTACTTCTGGAGTCTCCCAGGAGGAGTCAGTCCTCGTCTCCGAGTGGGGGCATGCACGTGCCGCTTTCCTCCCGAGCTTTAGCAGCAATGATCACGCTTCCCTTCGCGTGGATCAAAGGAACTGTGGCTTTCTCCTCGAGGCTTTCCCACGAGGCTTTCCCACAGGGCTGTCCCACGTGCCACCGTGGTGTGAGTCGATCCTCGGCTTGAAAGTCGAGGCAGTGCAGGGAAAAACAGGTTTCCCTGGAATGGACTGAGACATCTGGGGGACTCTGGAATGGTGGCCCGACCCTGGAGTTCCTCTCGCCTTTCCTGTGGAGAGGGACTCCTCTTGAGATGCGACAGGAACGCCGGGAATTCTTTCCCGACCACGCAGGGAAAGGATCCGTCTCTCTCGAGCTAGGAGGCGGAAACGGGGCTCCTCTGGATGTGGGTAGAACTCTCGTGCTTCCTCTCGAGTGGAGACGGGTATGTCGGGGAACTTCTTGAGTTGCAGCAAGGGTGTGAAAGACCCTTTGGATGTTCCAGATGTTAGATGTGATTAGCCTCCAGACGCCTCAGTGGAAATGGGCCTCATGTCCCCTGGAGCGGAGAACCTCCTGGAATTTCTCAAGTTGGGGCAGGTGCTCTCGACTTACGACCAGGACCTCAGGGACCCGCTCTGGTGGCCTCAGGAAAGGCCAGTCCCCATGCGAGTTGCTCAGGGGTCTCTCAGGATTCCTCTCCCGTTGATGCCGGGGCCTAAGACCTTGTGTGGAGTCGGTGCCTGAACCTGAGGCTTCCTTTCCAGTGCTGACATGGATCTTGGGCTACTTCTGGAGTCTCCCCAGGGGAGAAAGTCCTCGTCTCGAGTGGGGGCATGCATGTGCGCTTTCCTCCCGAGCTGTAGCAGCTTGTCACGCTTCCCTTTGCGTGGATCAAGTAATCTGTGGCTTTCCCTCGAGGTTTCCCACGAGGGTTTCCCACGAGATTTTCCCACAGGGCTGTCCCACCTGCCACCATTTTGTGAGTCGATCCTCTTCTTGAAAGTCGAGGCAGTGCAGGGAAAACAGGTTTCCCTGGAATGGACTAAGACATCTGTGGGACTCTGTGAATGGTGGCACGACCCTGGAGTTCCTCTCGCCTTTCTTGTGGAGAGCGCCCCCTCTTGAGATGTGACGGGAACTTCGGGAATTCTTTCCCGACCACGCAGGGAAAGGATCCCTCCTCTCGAGCTAGGAGTCGGAAACGGGACTCCTCTGGATGTGGGCGGGACTCTCGTTCTTCCTCTCGAGTGAAGACTGGTATGTTGGGGATCTTCTTGAATTGAAGAAAGGGTGTGAAGGACCCTTTGGAAGTTCTAGAGGTTAGCTGTGATTAGCCTTGAGACAACTCAGTGGAAATGTGCCTCATCTCGCCAAGAAGGGAGAACCTCCGTGATTTTCTCAAGTTGCGGCAGGTGCTCTCGAATTACTACGGGGACCTCAGGGACCCGCTCTGGTGGCCTCAGGAAAGGCCAGTCCCCATGCCATTTGCTCAGGGGCCTCTCGGGATTCCTCTCCCATCGATGCCGGGGCCTAAGGCCTTGTGTGGAGTCGGTGCCGGAACCTGAGCATTCCTCTCCAGTCCTGACATGGATCTTGGGGTACTTCTGGAGTCTCCCCAGGGGAGTCAGTCCTCGTCTCGAGAGGGGGTATGCACGTGCGCTTTCCTCCCGAGCTGTAGCAGCAGTGTCACCCTTCCCTTCGCGTGGATCAAGGGATCTGTGGCTTTCCCTCGAGGCTATCACACGAGGCTTTCCCACAAGTCTGTCCCACGTGCCACCGTGGTGTGAGTCGATCCTCGGCTTGAAAGTCGAGGCAGTGCAGGGAAAACAGGTTTCCCTGGAATGGACTGAGACATCTGGGGGACTCTGGGAATGTGCCACAACCCTGGAGTTCCTCTCGCCTTTCCTGTGGAGAGCGCCTGCACTTGAGATGGGACGGGAACGCCGGAAATTCTTTCCCCGACCACGCAGGGAAAGGATCCCTCCTCTCGAGCTAGGAGGCGGAAACGGGGCTCCTCTGGATGTGGGCGGGACTCTCGTGCTTCCTCTCGAGTGGATTCGGGTATGTCGGGGAACTTCCTGAGTTGCAGCAAGGGTATGAAGGACCCTTTGGAAGTTCCAGAGGTTAGGTGTGACTAGCCTCCAGACGCCTCAGCGGAAATGGGCCTCATCTAGCCTGCGAGGGGAGAACCTCCTGGATTTTCTCGAGTTGCGGCAGGTGCTCTCGACTTACGACGGGGACCTCAGGGACCCGCTCTGGTGGCCTCAGGAAAAGCCAGTCCCCATGGGAGTTGCTTGGGGGCCTCTCGGGGGCCTCTCGGGGGCCTCTCGTGTTTCATCTCCCGTCGATGCTGGGGCCTAAGACCTTGTGTGGAGTCAGTGCCAGAACCTGAGGATTCCTCTCCAGTGCTGACATGGATCTTGGGGTATTTCTGGAGTCTCCCCAGGGGAGTCAGTCCTCGTCTCGAGTGGGGGCATGCACGTGCGGTTTCCTTCCGAGATGTAGCAGCAGTGTCGCGCTTCCCTTCGCATGGATCAAGGGATCTGTAGCTTTCCGTCGAGGCTTTCCCACGAGGCTTTCCCACGAGCCTTTCCCACGAGGCTTTCCCACTGGGCTGTCCCACGTGCCACCGTGGTGTGAGTCGATCCTCGGCTTGAAAGTGGAGGCAGTGCTGGGAAAATAGGTTTCCCTGGAATGGACTGAGACATCTGGGGGACTCTGGGAATGGTGGCACGACCCTGGAGTTTCTCTCGCCTTTCCTGTGGAGAGCACCTCCGCTTGAGATGCGACGGGAACGCCGGGAATTCTTTCCCGAGAACGCAGGGAAAGGATCCCACCTCTCGAGCTAGGAGGTGGAAACGGGGCTCCTCTGGATGTGGGCGGGACTCTCGTGCTTCCTCTCGAGTGGAGACGGGTATGTCGGGGAACATCTTGAGTTGCAGCAAGGGTGTGAAGGACCCTTTGGAAGTTCCAGAGGTTAGGTGTGAATAGCCTTGAGACGCCTCAGCGGAAATGGGCCTCATCTCGCCTGGAGGGGAGAACCTCCTGGATTTTCTCGAGTTGCGGCAGGTGCTCTCGACTTACGCCGGGGACCTCAGGGACCCGCTCTGGTGGCCTCAGGAAAGGCCAGTCCCCATGAGAGTTGCTCGGGGGTCTCTCGGGATTCCTCTCCCGTCGATGCCGGGGCCTAAGACCTTGTGTGGAGTCAGTGCCAGAACCTGAGGATTCCTCTCCAGTGCAGACATGGATCTTCGGGGACTTCTGGAGTCTCCCCAGGGGCGTCAGACCTCGGCTCGAGTGGGGGCATGCACGTGCGCTTTCCTCCCGAGCTGTAGCAGCAGTGTCACGCTTCCCTTCGCGTGGATCAAGGGATCTGTGGCTTTCCCTCGAGGCTTTCCCAAGAGGCTTTCCCACGAGGCTTTCCCACAGGGCTGTCCCACGTGCCACCGTGGTGTGAGTCGATCCTCGCCTGAAAGTCGAGGCAGTGCACGGGAAAACAGGTTTCCCTAAATGGACTGAGACATCTGGAGGGACTCTGGGAATGGTGGCACGACCCAGGAGTTCCTCTCGCCTTTCCTGTGGAGAGCGCCTCCTCTTGAGTTGCGACGGGAACGCCGGGAATTCTTTCCCGACCACGCAGGGAAAGATCCCTCCTCTCGAGCTAGGAGGCGGAAACGGCGCTCCTCTGAATGAGGGAGGGACTCTCGTGATTCCTCTCGAGTGGAGACGGGTATGTCGGGGAACTTCTTGACTTGCAGCAAGGGTATGAAGGACCCTT
Source organism: Capra hircus (assembly GCF_001704415.2). Lineage (NCBI taxonomy): Eukaryota > Metazoa > Chordata > Mammalia > Artiodactyla > Bovidae > Capra > Capra hircus. The sequence continues at coordinate 4,736 of NW_017191768.1, forward strand.
TGGAAGTTCCAGAGGTTAGGTGTGATTAGCCTCGAGACGCTGCCGCGGAAATGGGCCTAATCTCGCCTGAAGGGGAGAACCTCCTGGATTTTCTCGAGTTGCGGCAGGTGCTCTCGACTTATGACGGGGACCTCAGGGACCCGCTCTGGTGGCCTCAGGAAAGGCCAGTCCCCATGCCATTTGCTCGGGGGCCTCTCGGGATTCCTCTCCCGTCGATGCCAGGGCCTAAGACTGCCGGGAGCCAGTGTGAGGAAGCCCGCCCGTGACAAGTTTAAGAGGAAGGAAGCTGACATACGCAAGGCGTGCTCAGACTTCAGGGACCCCTCTGGAAATTTTTAAGCATATACCCCAACAAAAATCTGCCGGTTTTTGTGCTCTGCTTTTTCACTCTTCTGACCTTTTCTGGAAAAAGTCAATTCAGCGTGTTAGTCTTCTGCATTTGAAAGAGTGTTTCAATCCAAAAACCCTCTGATGGCTTTCTAGCCTGCCTGTAGGACTCGTACAGCTGCGCTTGTGATTGTTTGAGGCCTCCTGACCGCAGGAGGCACAGGAAGCTTAAAACATCCTAGGAATGCAGGAGCTTTCGAGGAGTCAAAATCTTTAGAATAGGACTGATTAAAAGTTTCATTTTTTGGGGTCAATGCTTACTGCCAAATTTCATATCCTTTATTTTTAGATATAGTTGGTATATAGAAAAACAAGTAGTAGACCTGGTATTAGCAACATTAGATCTTTGAGTTAAGTACCTTCTTTGTTATAACCCACTGCACCTTTGTTCTATAGAGATGTAAGTTTAATGCTTTAAGGAGATGCAGATTAAAGAAAAACACTTCAGGGGAAACAAAATTAACATTCATTAAGGAAGAGAGCCAAAAAGTGTTAACAAGCCTCTTGGCCAGAAGATAATGTAAATCACCTGAGACCTTTTGTATACAAAATGATATACAGAAAGAATCTGGGTTGCGAACGCTACATAATTTTGTGTTATCCATTGATCTCCATGTTTTATCAAAAGTATAAAAGGCCTTCTGAACAATAAAGGAGGAGGCCAGGGGCCGGGGGCCAGTTTCTCGGACCAGCTTCTCGAACTAGTCTCTCAGCCTGGTTTCTTGGGACTCTGGCTCCCCCCGTGTCTTTCTCTCTCTTTCTTCTTCTCTACCTTCCTTCTCTTTGCTCTTTAGCTTTAACTTCAGGCTGAATCTCCACCTGGAGTGCGGAGGCTCGCCAGGTCTACTTACTTGCCCTGGCTGTTAAGACCCGCACGAAAGGGAGCTTAAGGCGAGGCACCCTTAGATATTCAAGCGGGCGCCGGTGGCCCAACGTAGGTGGTGCAAATTCCTTGTCTGGAATTTTATTGGCCTTCCGCGTAAACCAAGCTATTCAGCCCTCTTCCTCCACTTAATCTTCTTACTACACTATAGTTTCCTAATCTAATCTTACATTAATAAATAAACAAGTCTTTCCACGCCAACGCCGTCCACCCTTCGAATTCCCTGGATTCACCGGGGCTGGACCCCGGCATAAGACCTTGTGTGGAGTCGGTGCCGGAACCTGAGGATTCCTCTCCAGTGCTGACATGGATCTTGGGGTACTTCTGGAGTCTCCCTAGGGGAGTCAGTCTTCATCGCGATAGGGGGCAAGCACGTGCGCTTTCCTCCCGAGCTGTAGCAGCAGTGTCACGCTTCCCTTCTCGAGGATCAAGGGATCTGTGGCTTTCCCTTGAGGCTTTCCCTGGAGGCTTTCCCAGGAAGTTTTCCCACAGGGCTGTCTCACGTGCCACCGTGGTGTGAGTCGATCCTCGGCTTGAAATTTCGAGGCAGTGCAGGGAAAACAGATTTCCCTGAAATGGACTGAGACATCTGGGGGACTCTGGAAATGGTGGCACGACCCTGGAGTTCCTCTCGCCTTTCCTGTGGAGAGCGCCTCCTCTTGAGATGCGACGGGAACGCGGGGAATTCTTTCCCCACGACGCAGGGAAAGGATTCCTCCTCTCGTCCAATGAGGCGGAAACGGGGCTGCTCTGCATGTGGGCGGGACTCTCGTGCTTCCTCTCGAGTCGAGACGGATATGTCGGGGAACTTCTTGAGTTGCAGCAAGGGTGTGAAGGACCCTTTGGAAGTTCCAGAGGTTAGGTGTGAATAGCCTCGAGACGCCTCAGCGGAAATGGGCCTCATCTCACCTGGAGGGGAGAACCTCCTGGATTTTCTCGAGTTGCGGCAGGTGCTCTCGACTTACGACGGGGACCTCAGGGACCCGCTCTGGTGGCCTCAGGAAAGGCCAGTCCCCATGCGAGATGTTCGGGGGCGTCTCGGTATTCCTCTCCCGTCGATGTCGGGACCTAAAACCTTGTGTGGAGTCGGAGCCAGAACCTGAGGATTCCTCTCCAGTGCTGGACATGGATCTTGGGGTACTTCTGGAGTCTCCCCAGGGGAGTCAGTTTTCGTCTCCAGTGGGGGCATGGACGTGCGCTTTCTTCCCCAGCTGTAGCCGCAGTGTCACGCTTCCCTTCGCGTGGATCAAGGGATCTCTGGCTTTCCCTCGAGGCTTTCCCTCGAGGCTTTCCCACGAGGCTTTTCCACAGGGCTGTCCCACGTGCTACAGTGGTGTGAGTCGATCCTCGGCTTGAAAGTCCAGGTAGTGCAGGGAAAACAGTTTTCCCTGGAATGGACTGAGACACATGGGGGACTCTGGGAATGGTGACACGACCCTGGGGTTCCTCTCGTCTTTCGTGTGGAGAGCGCCTCCTCTTGAGATGCGACGGGAACGCCGGGAATTCTTGACCGAACACGCAGGGAAAGGATCCCTCCTCTCGAGCTAGGAGGTGGAAACAGGGCTCCTCTGTATGTGGGTGGGACTATCGTGTTTCCTCTCGAGTGGAGACGGGTATGTGGGGTAACTTCTTGAGTTGCAGCAAGGGTGTGAAGGACCCTTTGGAAGTTCCAGAGGTTAGTTGTGATTAGCCTCGAGACGCCACAGCGGAAATGGGCCTCATCTCCCCTGGAAGGGAGAACCTCCTGGATTTTCTCGAGTTGCCGCAGGTGCCCTCGACTTACGACACGGACCTCAGAGACCCGCTCTGGTGGCCTCAGGAAAGGCCAGTCCCCATGCGAGTGGCTAGGGGGCCTCTCGGAATTCCTCTCCCGTCGTAGCCGGGCCCTAAGACCTTGTGTCGTGTCGGTGCCGGAACCTGAGGATTCCTCTCCAGTGCTGACATGGATCTTGGGGTACTTCTGGAGTCTCCCCAGGGGAGTCAGTCCTCGCTCGAGTTGGGGCTTGCACGTGTGCTTTCCTCCAGAGCTGTAGCAGCAGTGTCACGCTTCCCTTCGTGTGGATCAAGGGATCAGCGGCTTTCCCTCGAGGGTTTCCCACGACGCTTTCCACGAGGCTTTCCCACAGGGCTTTCCCTCGTACAACCGTGGTGTGAGTCGATCCTCGGCTTGAAAGTGGAGGCAGTGCCAGGAAAACAGTTTTCCCTGGAATGGACTGAGACATCTGGGGGACTCTGGGAATGGTGGCACGACCCTGGAGTTACTCTCGCCTTTCCTGTGGAGAGCGCCTCCTCTTGAGATGTGATGGGAATGCAGGGAATTCTTTCCCGACCACGCACTGATAGGATCCCTCCTCTCGAGCTATGAGGCCAGAAAAGGGGCTCCACTGGATATGGGCAGGATTCTTGTGCTTCCTCTCAAGTGGAGACGGGTATGTCGGGGAACTTCTTGAGTTGAAGCAAGGGTGTGAAGGACTCTTTGGAAGTTCGAGAGTTTAGGTGTGATTAGCCTCGAGACGCCTCAGCGGAAATGGGCCTCATCTCACCTGGAGGGAGAACCTCCTGGATTTTCTCGAGTTGCGGCAGGTGCTCTCGGACTTACGACCTGGACCTCAAGGACCCGCTTTGGTGGCCTGAGGAAAGGCCAGTCCCCATGCGAGTTCCTCGGGGGCCTCTCGGGATTCCTCTCCCGTCGATGTCGGGGCCTAAGACCTTGTGTGCAGTCGGTGCTGGAACCTGAGGATTCCTTTCCAGTGCTGACATGGATCTTGGGTTACCTCTGGAGTCTCCCCAGGGGATTCAGGCCTCGTTTCGAGTGGTGGCATGAGTGTGCCCTTTCCTCCCATGCTGTAGCAGCAGTGTCACGCTTCTGCTTGCGTGGATCAAGGGATCTGTGTCTTTCCCTCGAGTCTTTCCCACGAGGCTCTCCCACAGGGCTGTCCCACGTGTCTCGGTGGTGTGAATCGATCCTCGGCGTGAAAGCCGAGGCAGTGCAGGGAAAACAGGTTCCTGTGGAATGGACTGAGGACATCTGGGGGAGTCTTGGAATGGTGGCACGACCCTGCAGTTCCTCTCCCCTTTCCTTTGGAGAGCGCCTCCTCTTGAGATGCGATGGGAATGCCGGGAATTCTTTACCGACCAAGTAGGGAAAGGATCCCTCATCTCGAGCTACGAGCCGGAAACGGAGCTCCTCTGGATGTGGCCGGACCCTCATGCTTCCTCTTGAGTGGAGACGGGTATATCGGGGAACTTCTTGAGTTGCAGCATGACTGTGAAAGACTCTTTAGAAGTTCCAGAGTTCACGTGTGATTAGCCTCGAGACACCTCAGTGGAAACGGGCCTCATCTCGCCTGCAGGGGAGAACCTCCCTGGATTTTCTCGAGTTGCGTCAGGTGCTCTCGAGTTACGACGGAGACCTCAGGGACCCGCTCTGGTGACCTCAGGAAAGGCCAGTCCCCATGCGAGGTGCTATGGGGCCTCTCAGGATTCCTCTCCCGTCGATGCCGGGGCCTAAGACCTTGTGTGGAGTCGGGACCGGAACCTGAGGATTCCTCTCCAGTGCTGACATGCATCTTGGCGTACTTCTGGAGTCTCCCAAGCTTGCGTCAGTCCTCGGCTCGAGTGGGGTCATGCACGTGCGCTTTCCTCCCGAGCGGTAGCAGCAGTGTCACGCTTCCCTTCTCGGATCAAGGAATCTGTGGCTTTCCCTGGAGTCTTTCCCATGAGGCTTTCCCACAGGGCTATTCCACTTGCCACCATGGTGTGAGTCGATCCTCGGCGTGTAAGTCGAACCAGTGCTGGGAAAACAGGAACCACCTTCCCCACAGTAGGGGATACACCGTCCCCTTGGCGGGTATCTCCAGGGCACTCGCGCTGGGGGGTTGCCCGCGGAGGTGTGGGCCTCAGGCTCCACGTGAGAAAAGCCCAAATGGCATTAGCTGCCAGTCCAGACGCTGGCCCCTCAGGTCTCTGGCCGGAGCCTTGGGCTCCAGGCAACTCAAATCCCTTCGGGGGTGGCACTCTGGGACTGCTGTAGGGAAAGGATGCCAAGAGCCCACGGAGGAGTTGGGAGGGGCATGGGAAACGGAGGCGAGGACAGCGAGGGATCTAGTGGAGGCGCTGGAGGGGGAAACGGAGGCGAGGACAGCGAGGGATCTAGGTGGAGGCGCTGGAGAGAGCGTCTGGTGTCCCGGAATGCCTCGGAGGAGCCAGCGGGGACAGTCGAGGCCCAGGGACCTGTGGAATGTGAAAAGGTGGGAAATCCAGAGCAAGGCAGGCTGGGAAAGGGGGCGTTTGTGGCCAATTCAAAGGGACCTAGGGGCGTTTCCTGGCGGTGAGTTCCTTGGCACTGCTGAGGCCCCTCATTGATCCACTCGGGGTTGAACCCACCCCCCGCTGCGAGGGAGGGCCACAAACCAAAGCCCCCGAGCTGCCCGCTCACCCAACGGGGATCTTTGGGCGGTCCAGGGCACAGCCGTGGCCCGGGAAAAGCCCACTCGCTCCACGGACTCCGTCCAGGGTCTCTGCTTGGAAAGAGGCCAGGGGCGGCCCCCTCCATCTACCCACCCAAACCCTATTGACGTCAATGGTGGCGGAGACGGCCTCCCGTTCTCAGCAGAGCCTGAGC
>NW_017191769.1:0-10627 GCF_001704415.2 Capra hircus
GCTCCTCTGGATGTGGGCGGACTCTCGTGCTTCCTCTCGAGTGGAGACGGGTATGTTGGGGAACTTCTTGAGTTGCAGCAAGGGTGTGAAGGTCCCTTTGGAAGTTCCGAGAGCTTAGGTGTGATTAGCCTCGAGACGCTCAGCAGAAATGGGCCTCATCTCGCCTGGAGGGGAGAAACCTCCTGAATTTTCTCAAGTTGTGGCAGATGCTCTCGACTTACGAAGGGGACCTGATGGACCCGCGCTGGTGGCCTCATGAAAGGCCAGTCCCCATGGGAGTTGCTCGGGGCCTCTCGGGATTCCTCTTCCCTCGATGCCGGGGCCTAAGATCTTGTGTGGAGTCGGGTGCTGGAACCTGAGGATTCCTCTCCAGTGCTGACATGGATCTTGGGGTACTTCTGGAGTCTCCCAGGGGAGTCAGTCCTCCGTCTCGAGTTGGGCATGCACGTGCGCTCCCGAGCTGTAGCAGGAGTGTCACGCTTCCCTTCTTGGGGATCAAGGGGATCAGTGGCTTTACCTCGAGGCTTCCATGAGAGGCTTCCCACGAGGCTTTCCCACAGGGCTGTCCACGTGCCACCGTTGTATGAGTCGATCCTCGGCTTGAAAGTCGAGGCAGTGCAGGGAAAACTGGTTTCCCTGTCTTGGACTGAGCATCTGGGGGACTCTGGGAAATGGTGGCACGACCCTGGAGTTCCTCCTCGCCTTTCCTGTGGAGAGTGTCTCCTCTTGAGATGCGACGGGAACGCCAGGAATACTTACCCGACCACGTAGGGAAAGAATCCCTCCTCTGGAACTATGAGGCGGAAACGGGGCTCTTCTGATGTGGGCGGGACTCTCGTGCTTCCTGTCGAGGGGAAACGGGTATGTCGAGGAACTTCTTGAGTTGGCAGCAAGGGTGTGAAAGACGCTTTGGAAGTTCCAGAGTTAGGTGTGATTAGTCTCGAGACGCCTCAGCACAAATGGGCCTCATGTCGCCTGAAGGGGAGAACCTCCTGAATTTTCGCGAGTTGCGGCAGGTGCTGTGGACTTAAGACGGGGTCCTCAGGGACCCGCTCTGGTGGCCTCAGGAAAGGCCAGTCACCATGCGAGTTGCTCGGGGGCCTCTCGGGATTCCTCTCCCGTCGATGCCGGCGCCTTATACCTTGTGTGGAGTCGGTGCGGGAACCTGAGAAAACCTCTAAAGTGCTTACATGGACCTTGGTACTTCTGGAGTCTCTCAGGTGAGTCAGTCCTCGTCTCTAGTGGGATGCATGCACGTGGCAATTTCCTCCAGAGCTGTAGCATCAGTGTCACGCTTCCCTTCGCGTGGATCCAGGAATCTGTGGCTTTCCGAGGAGGCTTTCTACCGAGGTTTGCCACGAGGGTTTCCACACGACGTTTACCCACTGGGCTGTCCCACGTGCCACCGTGGTTGTGAGTCGTCCTTGCTTCAAAGTCGAGGGCAGTGCTGGGAAACTGGTTTCCCTGTTATGGACTGAGCATCTGGGGGACTCTGGGAATGGTGGCACGACCCTGGAGTTCCTCTCGCCTTTCCTGTGGAGAGCGCCTCCTCTTGAGATGCGACGGAACGCAGGGAATTCTTTCCCGACCACGCAGGGAAAGGATCCCTCCTCTCGAGCTAGGAGGCGAAACGGTCTCCTCTGGATGTGGGCGGGACACTCGTGCTTCCTCTCGAGTGGAGACGGGGTATGTCGGGGAACTTCTTGAGTTGCAGCAAGGGTGTGAAGGACCCTTTGGAAGTTCCAGAGGTTAGCTGTGATTAGCCTCGAGACGCCTCAGCGGAAATGGGCCTCATCTCGCCTGGAGGGAGAACCTCCTGGATTTTCTCGAGTTGCGGCAGGTGCTCTCGACTTACGACGGGGACCTCAGGGACCCGCTCTGGTGGCCTCAGGAAAGGCCAGTCCCATGCGAGTTGCTCGGGGCCTCTCGGGATTCCTCTCCCTCGATGCCGGGGCCTAAGACCTTGTGTGGAGTCGGTGCGAAACCTGAGGATTCCTCTCCAGTGCTGACATGGATCTTGGGGTACTTCTGGAGTCTCCCCAGGGAGTCAGTCCTCGTCTCGAGTGGGGGCATGCACGTGCGCTTTTCCTCCGAGCTGTAGCAGCAGTGTCACGCTTCCCTTGCGTGGATCAAGGGATCAGTGGCTTTCCCTCGAGGCTTTCCACGAGGCTTTCCCACGAGGCTTTCCCACAGGCTGTCCCACTGCCACCGTGGTGTGAGTCGATCCTCGGCTTGAAAGTCGAGGCAGTGCAGGGAAAACAGGTTTCCCTGGAATGGACTGAGACATCTGGGGGACTCTGGAATGGTGGCACGACCCTGGAGTTCCTCTCGCCTTTCCTGTGGAGAGCGCCTCCTCTTGAGATGCGACGGGAAACGCGGGAATTCTTTCCCGACACGCAGGAAAGGATCCTCTCTCGAGCTAGGAGGCGGAAACGGGGCTCCTCTGGATGTGGGCGGGACTCTCGTGCTTCCTCTCGAGTGGAGACGGGTATGTCGGGGAACTTCTTGAGTTGCAGCAAGGGTGTGAAGGACCCTTTGGAATTTCCAGAGTTTAGGTGTGATTAGCCTCGAGACGCCTCAGCGGAAATGGGCCTCATCTCGCCTGGAGGGGAGAACCTCCTGGATTTTCTCGAGTTGCGGCAGGTGCTCTCACTTACGATGGGACCTCAGGAACCCGCTCTGGTGGCCTCAGGAAAGGCCAGTCGCCATGCGAGTTGCTCGGGGGCCTCTTGGGATTCCTCTCCGTCGATGCCGGGGCCTAAGACCTTGTGTGGAGTAGGTGCTGGAATCTCAGCATTCCTTTCCAGTGCTGACATGGATCTTGGGGTACGTCTGGAGTCTCCTCAGGAGAGTCAGTCCTCGTCTCGAGTGGGGGCACGCACTTGCGCTTTCCTCCCGAGCTGAAGCAGCAGTGTCGTGCTTGCCTTCGCATGGATCAAGAGATAAGGGGCTTTCCCTCGAGGCTTTCCCACGAGGCTTTCCATGAGGCTTTCCCACAGGGCTGTCCCACCTGCCACCGTGGTGTGAGTCGATCCTCGGCTTGAAAGTCGAGGCAATGCAGGGAATGCTGGTTTCCCTGGAATGGACTGAGACATCTGGGGGACTCTGGGAATGGTGGCCCGACCCTGGAGTTTCTCTCGCCTTTCCTGTGGAGAGCGCCTCCTCTTGAGAAGTGATGGAAACGCCGGGAATTCTTTCCCGACATGCAGGGAAAGGATCCTTCCTCTCGAGCTAGGAGGCGGAAACGGGGCTCCTCTGGATGTGGACGGGACTCTCGTGCTTCCTATCGAGTCGAGACAGGTATGTCGGGGAACTGCTTGAGTTGCAACATGGTTGTAAAGGACCCTTTGGAAGTTCCAGATGTTAGATGTGATTAGCCTGGAGACGCCACAGTGGAAATGGGCCTCGTCTCGCCTGGAGGGGAGAACCTCTTGGATTTTCTCGAGTTGCGGCAGGTGCTCTCGACTTACGACGGGGACCTCAGGGACCCGCTCTGGTGGCCTCAGGAAAGGCCAGTCCCCATGCGAGTTGCTCGGGGCCTCTCGGGATTCCTCTCCCATCGATGCCGCGGCCTAAGACCTTGTGATGGAGTCGCTGCCGGAACCTGAGGATTCCTCTCCAGTGCTGACATGGATCTTGGGGTACTTCTGGAGTCTCCCCAGGGGAGTCAGTCCTCGTCTCGAGTGGGGGCATGCACGTGCGCTTTCCTCCCGAGCTGTAGCAGCAGTGTCACGCTGCCCTTCGCGTGGATCAAGGGGATCTGTGGCTTTCCCTCGAGGCTTTCCCACGAGGCTTTCCCACGAGGCTTTTCTAACGAGGCTTTCCCACAGGGTGTCCCACGTGCCACCGTGGTGTGAGTCGATCCTCGGCTTGAAAAGTCGAGGCCAGTGCAGGGAAATCAGGTTTTCCCTGGAACTGGATGGAGACATCTGATTGTCTCTGGGAATGGTGGCACGACCCTGGAGTTCCTCTCGCCTTTCCTGTGGAGAGCGCCTGCCTCTTGAGATGCGACGGGAACGCCGGGAATTCTTTCCCGACCACGCAGGGAAAGGATCCCTCCTCTCGAGCTAGGAGGCAGGAAACGGGGCTCCTCTGGATGTGGCCAGGACTCTCGTGCTTCCTCTCAAGTGGAGCCGGGTATGTCGGGGGAACTTCTTGAGTTGCAGCAAGGGTGTGAAGTACCCTTTGGAAGTTCCAGAGGTTAGGTGTGATTAGCCTCGAAACACCTCAGCGGAAATGGGCCTCATCTGGCCTGGAGGGGAGAACCTCCTGGATTTTCTCGAGTTGCAGCAGGTGCTCTCGACTTACGACGGGGACCTCAGGGACCCGCTCTGGTGGCCTCAGGAAAGGCCAGTCCCCATGCGAGTTTCTCGGGGGCCTCTTCGGGATTCCTCTCCCTTCGATGTCGGGGCCTAAGACCTTTGTGTGGCAGTCGGTGCCGGAACCTGAGGATTCCTTTCCAGTGCTGACATGGATCTTGGGGTACCTCTGGAGTCTCCCCAGGGGATTCAGGCCTTCGTCTCGAGTGGGGGCATGAGTGTGCCCTTTCCTCCCATGCTGTAGCAGCAGTGTCATGCTTTCTGCTTGCGTGGACCAAGGGATCTGTGACTTTCCCTCGAGTCTTTCCCTCGAGGCTCTCCCACAGGGCTGTCCACGTGTCTCGGTGGTGTGAGTCGATCCTCGGCGTGAAAGCCGAGGCAGTGCAGGGAAAACAGGTTCCTGTGGAATGGACTGAGACATCTGGGGGAGTCTTGGAATGGTGGCACGACCCTGCAGTTCCTCTCCCCTTTCCTTTGGAGAGCGCCTCCTCTTGAGATGCGATGGGAATGCCGGGAATTCTTTCCCGACCATGTAGGGAAAGGATCCCTCATCTCGAGCTACGAGCCGGAAACGGAGCTCCTCTGGATGTGGCCGGGACCCTCGTGTTTCCTCTTGAGTGGAGACGGGTATGTCGGGGAACTTCTTGAGTTGCAGCATGACTGTGAAAGACTCTTTTGAAGTTCCAGAGTTCACGTGTGATTAGCCTCGAGACACCTCAGTGGAAACGGGCCTCATCTCGCCTGCAGGGGAGAACCTCCTGGATTTTCTCGAGTTGCGTCAGGTGCTCTCGAGTTACGACGGAGACATCAGGGACCCGCTCTGGTGACCTCAGGAAAGGCCAGTCCCCATGCGAGGTGCTAGGGGGCCTCTCAGGATTCCTCTCCCGTCGATGCCGGGGCCTAAGACCTTGTGTGGAGTCGGGACCGGAACCTGAGGATTCCTCTCCAGTGCTGACATGGATCTTGGCGTACTTCTGGAGTCTCCCAAGCTTGCGTCAGTTCTCGGCTCGAGTGGGTCATGCACGTGCGCTTTAATCCCGAGCGGTAGCAGCAGTGTCGCGCTTCCCATCTCGTGGATCAAGGTATCTGTGGGCTTTCCCTCGAGGCTTTTCCCACGAGGCTTTCCCACGAGGCTTTGGCCACAGGGCTGTCCCACGTGCCACAGTGGTGTGAGTCGATCCTCGGCTTGAAAGTCGAGTCAGTGCGGGGAAACAGGTTTCCCTGGAATGGACTGAGACATCTGGGGGACTCGGAGAATGGTGGCATGTCCCTGGAGTTCCTCTCGCCTTTCCTGTGGAGAGCGCCTCCTCTTGAGATGCGACGAGAACGCCGGGAATTCTTTCCCGACCTCGAAGGGAAAGGATCCCTCCTCTCGAGCTATGAGGCGGAAACGGGGCTCCTCTGGATGTGGGCGGAACTATCGTGCTTCCTCTTAAGTGCAGACGGGTATGTCGGGGAACTTCTTGATTTGCAGCAAGGGTGTGAAGGACCCTTTGGAAGTTCCAGAGTTTAAGTGTGCTTAGCCTTGAGATGTGTCAGCGGAAATAGGCTTCATTTTGCCTGGAGGGGAGAACATCCTTGATTTTCTCCAGTTGCGGCAGGTGCTCTCGACTTACAATGGGGACCGCAGGGACCCGCTCTGGTGGCCTCAGGAAAGGCCAGTCAAGATCCAAGACAGCATTGGAGAGGGAGAGACATCACGAGAGGCTCCCGAGCAACTCGCATGGGGAGTGGCCTTTCCTGAGGCCACCAAAGCGGGTCCTGAGGTCCCCGTCGTAAGTCGAGAGCACCTGGCGCAACTCGAAAAAATCCAGGAGGTTCTCCCTCCAGGCGAGATGAGACCCATTTGCGCTGAGGCATCTCGAGGCTAATCACACCTAACCTCTGGAACTTCCAAAGGGCCCTTCACACCATTGCTGCAACTCAAGAAGTTCCCCGACATACCCGTTTCCACTCGAAAGGAAGCACGAGAGTCCCGCCCACAACCAGAAGAGCCCCGTTTCAGCCTCATAGCTCGAGAGGAGGGATCCTTTCCTTTCGTGGTCGGGAAAGAATTTCCGGCGTTCCCATCCCATCTCAAGAAGAGGCGCTCTCCAAAGGAAAGGCGAGAGGAACTCAGGGTCGTGCCACCATTCCCAGAGCACCCAGATGTCTCAGTCGATTCCAGGGAAACCTGTTTTCCTCGCAATGCCTCGACTTTCAAGCCGAGGATCGACTCAGAACTCGGTGGCACGTGGGAGAGCCCTGTGAAAAGCCTAGTGGGAAAGCCTCGTGGGAAAGCCTACTGAGAAAGCCACAGATCCCTGGATCCACGCAAAGGGAAGCGTGACACTGCTGCTAAAGCTCGGGAGGAAAGCACACGTGCACGCCACACTCGCGACGAGGACTGACTCCCCTGGGAGACTCCAGAAGTACCCCAAGATCCATGTCAGAACTGGAGAGGAATCCTCAGGTTCCGGCACCGACTCCACACAATGTCTCAGGCCCCGGCATAGACGGGAGAGGAATCGCTAGAGGCCCACGAGCAACTCGCATGGGGACGGGCCTTTCCTGAGGGCACTAGAGCGTGTCCCTGAGGTCCCCGTCGGAATCCGAGAGCACCTGCGGCAACTCGAGAAAATCCAGGAGGTTCTCCCCTCCAGGCGAGATGAGGCCCATTTCCGCTGAGGAGTCTCGAGGCTTATCACACCTAACCTCTGGAACTTCCAAAGGGTCCTTCACACCCTTGCTGCAACTCAAGAAGTTCCCCGACATACCCGTCTCCACTCGAGAGGAAGCACGAGAGTCCCGCCCACATCCAGAGGAGCCCGTTTCCGCTTCTAGCTCGAAAGGAGGGGTCCTTTCCCTGCGTGGTTGGGAAAGAATTCCCGGCGTTTCCGTCGCAACTCAAGAGGAGGCGCTCTCCACAGGAAAGGCGAGAGGGACTCCAGGGTCGTGCCACCATTCCCAGAGTCCCCCAGATTTCTCAGTCCATTCCAGGGAAACCTGTTTTCCCTGCACTGCCTCGACTTTCAAACCGAGGATCGAGACACACCACGGTGGCACGTGGGACAGCCCTGTGGGAAAGCCTCGAGGGAAGGCCTCGGGGAAAGCCTCATGGGAAAGCCTCGAGGGAAAGCCATAGATCGCTTGATCCACGAGAAGGGAAGCATGACACTGCTGCTACAGCTCGGGAGGAAAGCGCACGTGCCTACCCCCACTCGAGACGAGGACTGACTCCCCTGGGGAGACTCCAGAAGTACCCCAAGATCCATGTCAGCACTGGAGAGGAGTCCTCAGGTTCCGGCACCGACTCCACACAAGGTCTTAGGCCCCGGCATCTACGGGAGAGGAATCCCGAGAGGCCCCCGAGCAACTCGCATGGGCACTGGCCTTTCCTGAGGCCACCAGAACAGGTCCCTGAGGTCCCCGTCGTAAGTCGAGAGCACCTGCCGCAACTCGAGAAAATCCAGGAGGTTCTCCCCTCCAGGCGAGATGAGGCCCATTTCCGCACAGGCGTCTCGAGGCTAATCACACCAGCCTCGGGAAATTCCAAAGGGTCCTTCACACCCTTGCTGCAGCTCAAGAAGATCCCCGACATACCCGTCTCCTCTCGAGAGGAAGCACGAGAGTCCTGCCCACATCCAGAGGAGCCCCGATTCCGCCTCAAAGCTCAAGAGCAGGGATCCTTTCCCTGCGTGTGCGGGAAAGAATTCCCGCGTTCCCGTCACATCTGAAGTGGAGGCACTCTCCACAGGAAAGGCGAGAGGAACTCCAGGGTCGTGCCACCATTCCCAGATTCCCCCAGATGTCTCAGTCCATTCCAGGGAAAACTGTTTTCCTTGCACTGCCTCGACTTTCAAGCCGAGGATCGACTCACACCACGGTGGCACGTGGGACAGTCCTGTGGGAAAGCCTCGTGGGAAAGCCTCGAGGGAAAGCCACAGATCCCTTGATCTACTCGACGGGAAGCGTGACACTGCTGCTACAGCTCGGGAGGGTATCGAACTGCATGCCCCCACTCGAGACGAGGACTGACTCCCCTGGGGAGACTCCTGAAGTACCCCAAGATCCATGTCAGCACTGCAGATGAATCCTCAGATTTCGGCACCAACTCCACACAAGGTCTTAGGCCCCGACATCGAAGGTAGAGGAATAACGAGAAGCCCCCAAGCATCTCGCATGGGGACCGGCCTTTGCTGAGGCCACCAGAACGGGTCCCTGAGGTCCCTGTCGTAAGTCGAGAGCACCTGCCCCAACTCGAAAAAATCCAGGAAGTTCTCCCCTCCAGGCGAGATGAGGCCCATTTCCACTGAGGCGTCTCGAGGTTAATCACACCTAACCTCTGGAACTTCCAAAGGGTCCTTCACACCCTTGCTGCAACTCAAGAAGTTCCCCGACATAACCGTCTCCACTGAAGAGGAAGCACGAGAGTCCCGCCCACATCCAGAGGAGCACCGTTTACGCCTCTTAGCTCGAGAGGATGGATCCTTTCCCTGCGTGGTTGGGAAAGAATTGCCTGCATTCCCGTCGCATCTCATGAGGAGGCGGTCTCCTCAGGAAAGGCGAGAGGAACTCAAGAGTCGTGCCACCATTCCCAGAGTCCCCCCAGATGTCTCAGTCCATTCCAGGGAATACTGTTTTCCCTGCACTGCCTCGATTTCATGCCGAGGATCGACTCACACCACGGTGGCACGTGGACAGCCCTGTGGGAAAGCCTCCTGGGAAAGCCTCATGTGATAGCCTCAAGGGAAAGACACTGATCCCTTGATCCACTCGACGGGAAGGGTGACACTGCTGTTACAGCTGGGGAGGGAATCGAACTGCATGCCGCCACTCGAGACGAGGACTGACTCCCCTGGGGAGACACCAGAAGTACCCCAAGATCCATGTCAGCAGTGGAGAGGAATCCTCAGGTTGCGTCACCGACTCCACTCAAAGTCTTAGGCCCGGCATCGACGGTAGAGGAATTCCGAGCGGCCCCCAAACATCTCGAATGGGGACTGGCCTTTACTCAGGCCACCAGAGCGGGTCCCTGAGGTCCCCGTCGTAAGTCGACAGCACCTGCCGCACCTCGAGAAAATCCAGGAGGTTCTCCCTCCAGGCGAGATGAGGCCCTTTTCTGCTGAGGCGTCTCGAGGTTAATCACACCTAACCTCTGGAACTTCCAAAGGGTCCTTCACACCCTTGCTGCAACTCAAGAAGTTCCCCGACATAACCGTCTCCACTGGAGAGGAAGCACGACAGTCCCGCCCACATCCAGAGGAGCCCGTTTCTGCCTCATAGCTCGAGAGGATGCATCCTTTCCCTGCGTGGTCCGGAAAGAATTCCCGGAGTTCCCGTCCCATCTAAAGAGGAGGCGCTCTCCACAGGAAAGGCGAGAGGAACTCCAGGGTCGTGCCACCATTCCCAGAGTTCCCCAGATGTCTAAGTCCATTCAAGGGAAAACCTGTTTTCCCTGCACTGTCTCGACTTTCAGCAGAGGATCAACTCACACCACGGTGGCACGTGGGACAGCCCTGTGGGAAAGCCTCGTGGGAAAGCCTCGAGGGAAAGCCTCAAGGAAAAGACACAGATCCCTTGATCCACTCGAAGGGAAGCGTGACAATGCTGCTACACCTCGGGAGGAAAGCGCTCGAGCATGCCCCCACTCGAGACGAGAACTGACTCCCCTGGGGAGACTTCAGAAGTACCCCAAGATCCATGTCAGCACTGCAGAGGAATGCTCAAGTTCCGGCACCAACTCCACACAAGGTCTAGGCCCTGGCATCGATGGGAGAGGAATCCCCAGAGGCCCCCGAGCAACTCGCATAGGGACTGGCCTTTCCTGAGGCCACCAGAGCGGGTCCCTGAGGTCCGTCGAAAGTCGAGAGCACCTGCCGCAACTCGAGAAAATCCAGGCGGTTCTCCCCTCCTGGCAACATGAGGACCATTTCCACTGAGGCGTCTCGAGGCTAATCACACCTAACCTCTGGAACTTCCAAAGGGTCCTTTACACCCTTGCTGCAAATCCAGAATTTCCCCGACATAGCCGTCTCCACTCGAGAGGAAGCACGAGAGTCCCGCCCACATACAGAGGAGCACCGTTTCTGCCTCCTAGCTCGAGAGAAGGGATCCTTTCCCTGAGTGGTCGGGAAAGAATTCCCAGCGTTCTCGTCGCATCTCAAGAGGAGGCGCTCTCCACAGGAAAGTCGAGAGGAAGTCCAGGGTCGTGCCACCATTCCCAGATTCGCCAGATGTCTCAGTCCATTCCAGGGAAACCTGTTTTCCTTGCACTGCGTTGACTTTCAGCCAGCTCCGGAGGTAAGCGCACGTGCATGCGCCCACTC
>NW_017191770.1:0-10626 GCF_001704415.2 Capra hircus
CTAGGCTCACTAGAGCTCTCCTACAGGGGCAAAAGGGGTAGAACAGACTGTGGATGTGACTCTGCCTTTTCCCAGCGAGCATGGGGCCCTCCCTACGGCCCCGGCTCCAGGGAAAAATTGTCCCTGAAAAATGACCTCCAAGAAGCGCTTTTCAGCAGGCTGGGATGCAGAGTTCACAGGATGCGGGGGAAAGTGATCGTCCTTCAGGGAAGAAGAGGCAGCCACCAGTGTGTGTTTGCAAGCCTGTATTTGGAAGAAACTGGAGAGCTTCTTCAAGGGGAGACCTCCAGGTCTGCTCAGAGGACCGAAATTCCAGAGGCAGCACCATGCATCTCCCCTGTCCTTTCTGAGCCTTGGAAAGACATTCCTAGCTTATAGTGGTATTGCTCATGAAGAAGCAGGATGCAGGAATGTGTCAGACATGACTGGGTGCCTTCCTGGGTTCAGCTCCGTGAGGGGCCTTTCCACTCAAAGTAGGTCCCATGCCTCCTTGGGGAGGAAGTGGGGCCGCTTGCCTCCAAATTGCCAAAGGCTGGAACAAAGCTAGTTCTATCAGAGGTAAGAAAAGAGCCAATTGGATGGATGTGGAAGCTGTTGCTGGGCCGCACTGCTTCAGGCCCCTCACCCCTCCCCCGAGAGAAACAGGCGCCCTGTGGCCCCTAGGTCCTGGATGCAGTTTCACACATAGAATGTGTCCCCATAGGAGCCAAGAATTTTCCTGACAGACCTAGGCTCACTAGAGCTCTCCTACAGAGCAAAGGGATGGGACAGATGTGTGGCTGTGGCTCTGCCTTTCCCTGGGAGTGTGCAGCCGCTCCCTAGGGCCCCGGCTCCAGGGGAAATTGCCCCTGAATAATGACCTCCAAGAAGCGCTTTTCCAACTGGCTGAGACGTGGAGTTCTCAGGATGCAGGGAAAGCGAGTGTCCTTCGAGGAAGCAAAGGCAGTCACCTGTTATCATGACTTACTAGAATAGTAGGTACCTTCTCCGGTTGGGCAGAGGCCTTCCCTACCTGATCTGAAAAAGAAAATGAAGTAGCTCGCTGATTTGAGAAATAATTCCCAGACTTGGGTTTCCAACCAGTGTAGAATCCGACAATGGCCCTGTCTTTGTAGCCGCGTAATTAACAGGTATGTGAAGCTCTAAATATCAGTGGAAATTACATACAGCATATAGGCCCCAGTGTTCTGGAATGGTGGAAAGAAACAACCAAACTCTTGAAGAGACACTTTCTAAATGGATCATAGAAACTGACTGTACATGGATGGCTTGCTTCCGGCAGACTTACTCATATTATGGGTTACCGCACGTTCCCATAGTTGTTGTCCTTATGAAATTTTCTATGGGAGACCCCCTCCCACAGTGAGGCAGGTGTTAGCAGATTTGCCACAAGTAAGGGGGTGGGATTTCACAGCAGATGGAACAATTAGGTAAGGTAATAAATCAGGTAACTAAGTTTGTATAAAAAAGAATCTCATTCCCCCTTGAGGAACAGATTCATGAATTTGTGCTCAGTGATCAGGTGTGGCTCAATGACTGGAAACACAATTCCTTGGCCTGACATCGGAAAGGTCCTTATACTGTTGTTTTAGCCACAATTCTGAAAGAGATGGGAATACCAGACCACCTAACCTGCCTCTTGAGAAATCTGGATGAAGGTCAGGAAGCAACAGTTAGAGTAGGACATGGAACAACAGACTGGTTCCAAAAAGGAAAAGGAGTATGCAAAGGCTGTATATTGTCACCCTGTTTATTTAACTTCTATGCAGAGTACATCATGAAAAATGCTGGGATGGAAGATACATGAGCTGGAATCAAGATTGCCGGTAGAAATATCAATAAACTTAGATATGCAGATGACACCACCATTATGGCTGAATGTGAAGAGGAACGGGTATGTCGGGGAACTTCTTGAGTTGCAGCAAGGGTGTGAAGGACCCTTTGGAAGTTCCAGAGGTTAGGTGTGGTTAGTCTCGAGATGCCTCAGCGGAAATGGGCCTCATGTCGCCTGGAATGGAGAGGCTCCTGGATATTCCCTAGTTTCAGCAGGTGCTCTCGAGTTACGACGGGGACTTCAGGGACCCGGTCTGGCGGCCACAGGAAAGGCCAGTCATCATGCGTGTTCCTAGGGGGCCTCTCGTGATTCCTCTCCCGTCGATGCCGGGCCTAAGACCTTGTGTGGAGTCGGGCCGGAACCTGAGGATTCCTCTCCAGTACTGACATGGATTTTGGGGTACTTCTGGAGTCTCCACAAGGAGTGAGGCCTCGTCTCGAGTGGGGGCATGAGCGTGCCCTTTCTTCCCATGCTGTAGCAGCAGTGTCACGCTTCCCTTGCGTGGACCAAGGGATCTGTGGCTTTCCCTCGAGTCTTTCCCACGAGGCTTTCCCACAGCGCTGTCCCACGTGCCACGGTGGTGTGAGTCGATCCTCAGCGTGAAAGCCGAGGCAGTGAAGGGAAAACAAGTTCCTGTGGAATGGACTGAGACATCTGGGGGACTCTTGGAATGGTGGCACGACCCATGAGTTCCTCTCGCCTTTCCTGTGCAGCGCGCCTCCTCTTGAGATGCGTCGGAAACGTCGGAAATTCTTTCCCAAGGAAGCAGAGAAGGATCCCTCATCTCGAGCTTGGAGGAGGAAACGGAGCTCCTCTGGAGGTGGCCGGACCCTCGTGCTTCCTCTGGAGTGGAGACGGGTATGTCGGGGAACTTCTTGAGTTGTAGCAAGGGTGTGTAGGACCCTTTGGAAGTTCCAGAGTTTAGGCGTGATTACTCTCGAGACGCCGCAGAGAAAATGGGCCTCATCTCGACTGAAGCAGAGAACCTCCTGGATTTTCTCGAGTTGCGGCAGGTGCTCTCAACATACGACCGTGACCTCAGGGACAGTGTAGCAGGTGTGTCACGCTTCCCGTCGCGGGATCAAGGGATCTGTGGCTTTCCCTCGAGGCTTTCCCACGAGGCTTTCCCACAGGGCTGTCCCACGTGCCACCATGGTGTGAGTCGATACTCGGTGTGAAAGTCGAGGCAGTGCAGGGAAAACAGGTTCCTCTGAAATGGACTGACACATCTGGGGGACTCTTGGAATGGTGGCACGACCCTGGAGTTCCTCTCGCCTTTCCTATTGAGAGCCCTTACTCTTGAGATGCCACGGGAACGCCGAAAAATATTTCCTGACTAAGCAGGATAGGATCCCTCATCTCAAGCTGCCAGGCGGAAACGGGGTTCCTCTGGATGTGGGCGGGACCCTCGTGCTTCCTCTCTAGTGGAGACGGGTATGTCGGGGAACTTCTTGAGTTGCAGCAAGGACCCTTTTGAATTTCCAGAGTTTAAGTGTGATGAGCCTCCAGAGCCTCAGAGGAAATGGGCCTCATCTCGCCTGGAGGGGAAGAACCTCCTGGATTTTCTAGAGTTGGGCAGGGGTCTCTCGAGTTAAGACGGGGACCTCAGGGACCCGCTCTGGTGGCCTCAGGAAAGGCCAGTGCCCATGGGAGTTTGCAAGGGGGCCTTTTGGATTCCTCTCCCGTCGATGTTGGGGGCCTAAGACCTTGGGTGGAGTCGGGGCCGGAACCTGAGGAATTCCTCCCCAGTGCAGACATGGGTCTTGGCGTATTTCTGGAGTCTCCCCTGGGGAGTCAGTGCTCATCTCGTGTGGGTGCATGCACGTGAGCTTTCCTCACGAACTGTAGCAGCAGTGTCACACTTTCCGTCGCGTGGATCAAAGGATCTGTGGCTTTCCCTCGAGGCTTTCCCACGAGGATTTTCCTCAGGGCTGTCCCACGTGCCACCGTGGTGTGAGTCGATCCTCGGCTTGAAAGTCGAGGGCAGTGCAGGGAAAACAGGTTTCCCTGGAATTGACAGAGACATCTGGGGGACTCTGGGAATGGTGGAACAACCCTGGAGTTTCTCTCGCCTTTCCTGTGGAGAGGGCCTCCTCTTCAGATGCGACTGGAACGCCGGGAATGCTTTCCAGACCACGGAGGGAAAGGATCCCTCCTCTCGAGCTATGAGGTGGAAAACGGTGCTCCTCTGAAAGTGGGCGGGGAAGATGATGATACTCTCGAGTGGAGACGGGTATGTCGGAGAACTTCTTGAGTTGCAGCAAGGGTGTGAAGGACCCTTTGGAAGTTCCAGAGGTTAGGAGTGATTAGCCTCGAGACGCCTCAGCGCAAATGGGCCTCATCTCGCCTTTAAGGACGCCAAGATCCATGTCAGCACTGGAGAGGAATCCTCAGGTTCCAGCACCGACTCCACACAAGGTCTTAGGCCCCGCATCGACGGGAGAGGAATCCCGAGAGGCCCCGAGCAAACTCGCATGGGGGAATGGCGGGTCCCTCTGGTCCCCGTCTTTAAGTCGAGATAACCTGTCCCAACTCGAAAAAATCCAGGAGGTTCTCCCCTCCAGGCGAGATGAGGCCCATTTCCGCTGAGGCGACTCGAGGCTAATCACACCTAAACCTCTGGAACTTCCAAAGGTTTCTTCACACCCTTGCTGCAACTCAAGAAGTTCCCCGACATACCCCGTCTCCACTCGAGAGGAAGCACGAGAGTCCCGCCCACATCCAGAGGAGCCCCGTTTCCGCCTCACAGCTAGAGAGGAGGTATCCTTTCCCTGCGTGGTCGGGAAAGAATTCCCAGTCTTCCCGTCACAACTCAAGAGGAGGCGCTCTCAACAGGAAAGGTGAGAGGAACTCCAGGGTCGTGCCACCATTCCCAGAGAACCCCAGATATCTCAGTCCATTCCAGGAAAACCTGTGTTTCCCTGCACTGCCTCGACTTTCAAGCCGGAGGATCGACTCACAGCACGGGTGGCACGTGGGACAGGCCCTGTGAGAAAGCATCGTGAGAAAGCCTCATGGGAAAGCCTCGAGGGAAAGCCACTGATCCCTTGATCCACTCGGACGGGAAGAATGACACTGCTGCTACAGCTCGGGTGGAAAGCGCTCTTCAATGCCCCCTCTCGAATGAGGACTGACTCCCCTGGGGAGACTCCCGAAGTACCCCAAGATCCATGTCAGCACTGGAGAGGAATCCTCAGGTTCCAGGACCGACCCACACAAGGTCTTAGGCCCCGGCATCGACGGGAGAGGAATCCCGAGAGGCCACCGAGCAACTCGAACGGGAACTGGCCTTTCCTGCGGCCACCAGAGCGGGTCCCTGAGGTCCCCGTCGGAAGTCGAGAGCACCTGCCACAACTCGAGAAAATCCAGGAGGTTCTCCCCTCCAGGCGAGATGAGGCGCATTTCCGCTGAGGCGTCTAGAGGCTAATTGCACCTAACATCTGGAACTTCCAAAAGGATCCTTCACACCCTTTCTGCAACTGAATAAGTTCCCCCGACATACTCGCCTCCACTCGAGAGGAAGCACGAGAGGTCCCGCCCACATCCAGAGGAGCCCCGATTCCGCCTCATAGCTCGAGAGGAGGGATCATTTCCCTGCGTGGTCGGGAAAGGAATTCCCGGCGTTCCCGTCGCATCTCAAGAGGAGGCGCTCTCCACAGGAAAGTTGAGAGGAACTCTAGAGTCTGGCCACCATTCCCAGAGTCCCCCAGTTGTCTCAATCCATTCCCTGCACTACCTCGACTTTTCAAGCCGAGGATCGACTCACACAACGGCGGCACCAGGGACAGCCCTGTGGGAAAGCCTCGTGGGAAAGCCTCCTGGGAAAAGCCTCGAGGGAAATCACAGAACCCTTGATCCACTCGAATTGAAGCATGACACTGCTGCTACACCTCGGGAGGAAAGCGCACGTGCATGCCCCCACTCGAGACGAGGACTGACTCCCCATGGGGAGACACCAGAAATACCCCAAGATCCATGTCAGCACTGGAGATTAATCCTCAGGTTCCGGACACCGGACTCCACGCAAGCTCTTAGGCCCTGGCAACGAAATGAGAGGAATCCCGAGAGGCCCCCGAGCAACTCACATGGGGACTGGCCTTTTCCTGAGGCCACCAGAGCGGGTCCCGGAGGTTCCCATCGTAAGTCGAGAGCACCTACCGCAACTCGGAGAAAAATCCAGGACGTTCTCCCCTCCAGGCGAGATGTGGCCCATTTTTGCTGAGGCGTCTCGAGGCTAATCAGACCTAACCTCTGGAACATCCAAAGGGTCCTTCACACCCTTGCTGCAACTCAAGAAGTTCCCCGACATACCCGTCTCCACTCGAGAGAAAGCACGAGAGTCCCGCCCACATCCAGAGGAGCCCCCGTTTCTGCCCCCTAGCTCGAGAGGCGGGATCCTTTCCCTGCGTGGTCGAGAAAAATTCCTGGCGTTCCCTTCGCATCTCAAGAGGAGGCGCTCTCCAGAGGACAGGCGAGAGGAACTCCAGGGTCGTGCCACCATTCCCAGAGTCCCCAGATGTCTCAGTCCATTCCAGGGAACCTGTTTTTCCCTGGCACTGCCTCGACTTTTACTGCGAGGATCGACTCACTCCACGGTGGCACGTGAGACAGCCCTGTGGGAAAGCCTCGTGGTAAAGTCTCGTGGAGAACCTCGAGGGAAAGACACAGATCCCTTGATCCGACCGGAAGGGAAGCGTGCCACTGCTGCCTACAGCTCGGAAGGAAAGCGCACGTGCATGCCCACACTCAAGACGAGGACTGACTCCCGTGGGGGAGACTACAGAAGTACCCCAAGATCTATGTCAGCAATGGTGAGGAATCCTCAGCTTCCGGGACTATCTCCACACAAGGTCTTAGGCCCCAGCATTAACGGGAGAGGAATCCCGAGAGGCCCGAGCTACTCGCATGGGGACTGGCCTTTCCTGAGGCCACCAGAGGTGGGTCCCTGAGGTCCCTCGTCGTAAGTCGAGAGTACCTGTCGCAACTCGAGGAAATCCAGGAGGTTCTCCGCTCCAGGCGAGATGAGGCCATTTCCGCTTAGGCGTCTCGAGGCTTATCACACCTAAACTCTGGAATTTCCAAAGGGTTCTTCACACCCTTGCTGCAACTCAAGAAGTTCTACGACATACCGGTCTCCACTCGAAAGGTAGCACTAGCGTTCCGCCCACATCCAGAGTAGCCCTGTTTCCATCTCATAGCTCGAGAGGAGGGATACTTTCCCTGCGTGTTCGGGAAAGAATTCCCGGCGTTCCCGTCGTATCTCAAGAGGAGTCGCTCTCCACAGGAAAGGCGAGAGAAACTCCAGGGTCGTGCCACCATTCCCAGAGTCTCCCAGATGTCTCAGTCTATTCCATGGAAACCTGTTTTCCCTGCACTCCCTCGACTTTCAAGCCGAGGACCGACTCACACCACGATGGCACGTGGGACAGCCCTGTGGGAAAGCCTCGTGGGAAAGCCTCATGGGAAAGCCTCGAGTGAAAGTCACAGATGCCTTGATCCACGCGAAGGGAATCGTGACACTGCTGCTACAGCATGGGAGGAAAGCGCCCGTGAATGCCCCCACTCGAGACGAGGACTGACTTCCCTGGGGAGACTCCAGAAATACCCCAAGATCCATGTCGGCACTGGAGAGGAATCCTCAGGTTCCGGCACTGACTCCAGACAAGCTCTTAGGCCCCGGCATCGACGGGAGAGGAATCCCGAGAGGCCCCGAGCAACTCGCATGGCGACTGGCCTTTCCTGAGGCCACCAGAGCGGGTCCCTGAGGTCCCCGTCGTAAGTCGAGAGCACCTGCTGCAACTCGAGAAAATCCAGGACGTTCTCCCTTCCAGGCGAGATGAGGCCCATTTTTTGCTGAGGCGTCTCGAGGCTAATCAGACCTAACCTCTGGAACATCCAAAGGGTCCTTCACACCCTTGCTGCAACTCAAGAAGTTCCCCGACATACCCGTCTCCACTCGAGAGGAAGCACGAGAGTCCCGCCCACATCCATAGGAGCCCCGTTTCTGCCCCCTAGCTCGAGAGGCGGGATCCTTTCCCTGCGTGGTCGAGAAAGAATTCCTGGCGTTCCCGTCGCATCTCAAGAGGAGGCGCTCTCCACAGGACAGGCGAGAGGAACTCCAGGGTCATGCCACCATTCCCAGAGTCCCCCAGATGTCTCAGTCCATTCCAGGGAAACCTGTTTTCCCTACACTGCCTCGACTTTCAAGCTGAGGATCGACTCACACCACAGTGGCACGTGGGACAGCCCTGTGGGAAAGCCTCGTGGGAAAGCCTCGTGGAAAGCCTCGTCAGAAAGCCTCGAGGGAAAGCCACAAATCCCTTGATCCACGTGAAGTGAAGCGTGACACTGCTGCTACAGCTCGGGAGGAAATCGCCCGTAACGCCACCACTCGAGACGAGGACTGACTTCCCTGGGGAGACTCTAGAAGTACCCCAAGATCCATGTCGGCACTGAAGAGGAATCCTCAGGTTCGGGCACTAACTTCACACAAGGTCTTAGGACCCAGCATCGACGTGAGTGGAATCCCGAGAGGCCCGTGAGCAACTCGCATGGGACTGGCCTTTCGTGAGGCCACCAGAGCTGGACCCTGAGGTCCCCGTCGTAAGTCGAGAGCACCTGCTGCAACTCGAGAAAATCCAGGAGGTTTTCCCCTCCAGGCGAGATGAGGCGCATTTGTGCTGAGGCGTCTCAGGGTAATGAGACCTAACCTCTGCAACTTCCAAAGGGTCCTTCACAACCTTGCTGCAACTCAAGAAGTTGCCCGACATTCCCGTCTCCACTCGAGACGAAGCACGAGAGTCCTGCCCACATCCAGAGGAGCCCCGTTTGTGCCTCCTAGCTAGAGAGAGGGATCCTTTCCCTGCGTGGTCGGGAAAGAATTCCCAGTGTTCCGTCGCATCTCAAGAGGAGGCGCTCTCCACAGGAATGGCGAGAGGAACTCCAGGATCGTGCCACCATTCCCACAGTCCCCCAGTGACTCAGTCCATTCCAGGGAAACCTGTTTTCCCTGCACTGACTCGACTTGCAGCCGAGGATCGACTCACACCACGGTGGCACGTGGGACAGCCCTGTGGGAAAGCCTCGTAGGAAAGCCTCAAGGGAAAGCCACAGATCCCTTGATCCACGCGAAGGGAAGCGTGACACTGCTGCTACAGCTCGGGAGGAAAGGGAACGTGCACGCCCCCACTCGAGAAGAGGACTGACTCCCCTGGGGAGACTCCAGACGTACCCCAAGATCCATGTCAGCACTGGAGAGGAATCCTCAGGTTCCCGGCACCGACTCCACACAAGGCCTTAGGCCCCGGCATCGACGGGAGAGGAATCCCGATATGCCCCCGAGCAACTCACATGGGGACTGGCCTTTCCTAAGGCCGCCAGAGCGGGTCCCTGAGGTCCCCATCGTAAGTCGAGAGCACCTGCCGCAACTCGAGATTCCTTGAATCACTCGAAGGGAACCGTGAAACTGCTGATACAGCTGATACTGCTGATACAGCTCGGGAGGAAAGCGCACGTGCATGCCCCCACTCGAGACGAGGATTGACGCACCTGAAGACACTCCAGAAGTACCCCAAGTTGCATGTCAGCACTGGAGAGTAATCCTCAGGTTCCGACTCCACACAAGATCTTACGCCACGGCATCAACGGGAGAGGAATCCCGAGAGGCCCCCGAGGAACTCGCATGGGACTGGCCTTTCCTGAGGCCACCAGAGCTGGTCCCTGAGTCCCCATCGTAAGTCGAGAACACCTGCCGCAACTCGAGAAAATCCAGGAGATTCTTCCCTCCAGGCGAGATGAGGCCCTTTCTGCTGAGGCGTCTCGAGGTTAATCACATCTAATATCTGAACTTCCAAAGGGTCCTTCACACCCTTGCTGCAACTCAAGAAGTTCCCCGACATACCCGTCTCCACTCTAGAGGAATCAGGAGAGTTCCGCCCACATCCAGAGGAGACCCGTTTCCGCCTTCTAGCTCGAGAGGAGGGATCCTTTCCCTGTGTTGTCGGGAAAGAATTCCCGTTGTTCCCTTCGCATCTCAAGAGGAGGCGCTCTCCACAGGAAAGGCGAGAGGAACTCCAGGGTCGTGCCATCATTCCCAGAGTACCCCAGATATCTCAGTCCATTTCAGGGAAACCTGTTTTCCTTGCACTGCCTCGACTTTCAAGCCAAGGATCGACTCACTCCACGGTGGCACGTGGGACATCCCTGTGGGAAAGCCTCGTGGAAAAGCCTCGAGGAAAGCCCTGATCCCTTGATCCACGCGAAGGGAAGCGTGACATTGCTGCTACAGCTCGGGAGGAAAGCGCACGTGCATGCCCCCACTCGAGACGAGGACTGACGCCCCTGAAGACACTCCAGAAGTACCCCAAGTTGCATGTCAGCACTGGAGAGGAATCCTCAGGTTCCGGCACCGACTCCACACAAGGTCTTAGGCCCCAGCATCGACGGGAGAGAATCCCGAGAGGCCCCGAGCAACTCGCATGGGGACTGGCTTTCCTGAGGCCACCAGCGGGTCCCTGAGATCCCCGTCGAAAGTCGAGAGCACCTGCCAAAACTCGAGAAAATCCAGGAAGTTCTCCCCTCCAGGCGAGATGAGGCCCTTTTCCGCTGAGGCTTCTTGAGGCTAATCACACCTAACCTCTGGAACTTCCAAAGGGTCCTTCATACGCTTGCTGAAACTCAAGAAGTTCCCCAATATACCCGTCTCCACTCGAGAGGAAGCACGAGAGTCCCGCCCACATCCAGAGGAGCCCCGTTTCCGCTTCCTAGATCGAGAGGAGTGATCCTTTCCCTGC
>NW_017191771.1:0-10626 GCF_001704415.2 Capra hircus
CGCATGGGACTGGCCTTTCTGAGGTCACCAGAGTGGGTCCATGAGGTCCCCGTCGTAAAAGTCAAGAGCACCTGCCGCAACTCGGTAAAATCCAGGAGGTTCTCCCCCTGCAGGCGAGATGAGGCCCGTTTCCACTGAGGTGTCTCGAGGCTAATCACACTTGACCTCTGGAACTCCTGACCTCTGTTTTCCCATCTATTTGCCATGAAGTGATGAGACTGGATGCAATGATTTTAGTTTTCTGAATGCTGAGCTTTAAGCTAACTTTTTCACTCTCCTCTTTCACTTTCATCTGGAGACTCTTTAGTTCTTCTTCACTTTCTGCCATAAGGGTGGTGTCATCTGCATATCTGAGATTATTGATATTTCTCCCAGCAATCTGGATTCCAGCATGTGCTTCCTCCAGCCCAGTGTTTCTCATGATGTAGTTTGCATATAAGTTAAATAAGCAGGGTGACAATATAGAGCCTTGACATATTCCTTTTCCTAGTTAGAACCAGTCTGTTGTTCCATGTCCAGTTCGAACTGTTTCTTCCTGACCTGCATACAGGTTTCTCAAGAGACAGGTCAGGTGGTCTGGTATTCCCATCTCTTTCAGAATTTTTCCCAGTTTATTGTGATCCACACAGTCAA
This sequence comes from Capra hircus, assembly GCF_001704415.2. Classification (NCBI taxonomy): domain Eukaryota; kingdom Metazoa; phylum Chordata; class Mammalia; order Artiodactyla; family Bovidae; genus Capra; species Capra hircus. Next base: position 634 of record NW_017191771.1, read on the forward strand.
AGGCTTTGGCATAGTCAATAAAGCAGAAATAGATGTCTTTTTTTCTGGAACTCTCTTGCTTTTTCAATGATCCAGTGGATGTTGGCAGTTTGATCTCTGGTTTCTCTGCATGTTTTAAATCCCTCTTGAACATTTGGAAGTTCACAGTTCATGTGAACTTGGAGAATTTTGAGCATTACTTTACTAGTGTGTGAGATGAGTGCAATTGTGCAGCAGCTTGAATATTCTTTGTCATTGCCTTTCTTTGGGATTGGAATGAAAACTGACCTAATGACTAGATGTTTTCAATTGCATATGCTGAAAGAACTGGCTGTGCAGTTTTGAAGAAAAAAAATCATTTTAACCCATTTTCTCTGAAGTGCAAGGCATATCATGGCCATCCCTGAATCATAAAGTCACCTTTTCTTTATGTAGTCATAGTTTCATGCCTAAATTATAGGCCAACTCGTGCTCAAATGGACTCTGATGTCAGGGGCAGATCAACTAATAAAAAGCTTGGATTGTCCCTCTGGAGGAAAGTGAGATCTTGGTCCCACGAGAAGAATCTGAAGGGTTAAGGGAACTTGCAAGAGTGGGGAAAGCTTAGTCCATCCTACATGTACCAAAATCTTAAATAAGGCTTATTTACTTTACCGAAGTAAAAAAACAGATGATGAAAACAATTATAAATCAATGAAAGGTAAAGAAATCCATAGTCTGTTATCAAAAATTGCATTCTAAGAAAACTTTGTTCTCTTAACCTAGAGAGGAGACTAAATTCCATCTGGTACCAGCTTACCAGAAGACAAACAAACAAACAAACAAATTATCGGTAAGCTTAAAAAAAGTATATTCCATATATCTTGAAGTAGCAGTATTTCTGCAAAGGCATCAGTGTGAAACCATAGAGGACATGGTTAAAACCTGATTAAATAGAAATTGACAATGTAATCTGGTCACTGCTGCGACTTGAAATGCTTTAATATGATAACTGGAATTATAACTGACAGCATTTGACCAGGACATATCAGATTTTCACGGATGTCAGATAATTTCTAGGATATCTATATTAGGAACTGAAGGAATCTTTGAACCTAGGAAAGAAAACAACAGTCTCAAAGGCCCTTGCTGAATCATCTATCAGCAAGGAATGTCTTTGCAAGGATCGCAAAGTGAAGGGAAAATACACCGACCTGCCTCTGCAACTTTGGTCCTCTGAGCAGATCTGGAGGTCTCCCTTTGTATAAGCTAACCTGTTCCTTCCAAATAGAGGTTTGCAACACAAAACAAGTGGCCGCCTATTCTTCCCCGAAGGAGGCTCTCTTTCCCCACATCCTGCGAACTCCCTTTCCCAGCCTCCTGGAAAAGCGCTTCTTGCAGTTCCTTTCAGAAAATCCTATGGACGGAGAAGCCTGGTAGGCTGCAGTCCGTGGGGTCGCTGAGGGTCGGACGCGACTGAGCGACTGCACTTTCATTTTCACTTTCATGCATTGGAGAAGGCAATGGCAACCCACTTACTGTTCTTGCCTGGAGAATCCCAGGGACGGGGGAGCCTAGTGGGGCTACCGTCTATGGCGTCGCACAGAGTCGAACACGACTGAAGCAACTTAGCAGCAGCAGCAGCAGCAGTTCCTTTCTTAGGGGCAGTTATCCCTGAGATTGGGACCTGGAAAGGCAGAGCCACCTCCACACACACGTCTTTTCTGTCCCCTTTCCTCTGGAGGAGAGCTCTAGTGAGCCTAGGTCTGTCAGGAAAATTCTTGGCTTTGACGGGATCCCACCCAGTGTGTGAACCTGCATACCCGACCTAGGGCCACAGGCACCTGTTTTGCTCGAGTGGGTCCTGGAGGGGTGCAGCATAGCAAGAGCTTAAAAATCCATCCAATTTTTTTTTTTTTTTACCTCGGAGAGAACGAGTTTGCTCCACCTCCACCCTTTGGCAGTGTGGAGGGAAGAGGGCACCACCCTCTCCCAAAGGGGACATAGGGCCTACCAGGAGAGAAAGGCCCCTTGAGGGAGCCCAGAGGGCAGCCAGTGATGTCAAGCACACTCCGCTGCTTGCTTCTTCATGGGCACTCCCACGATCTGCTAGGAATGTCTTTGCAAGGATCTCAAAGGGAAGGGGAGATACATGGCCCTGTCTCTGGAACTTCAGTCCTCTGAGCAGATCTGGAGGTCTTGAGATGTATAAGCAAACCTGTTCCTTCCAAATAGAGGCTTGCAAACACACCCCCGGTGGTTGCCTCTTCTTCCCCGAAGAAGTCTTTCTTTCCCCACATGCTGCGAACTCCCTGTCCCAACCTCCAAGAATAGCGCTTCTTGCCATTCCTTTCTTAGAGGCAGTTATCCCTGAGCTTGGGGCCGTAGGGAGTAGCCCCACACTCACAGGGAAAGGCAAAGACTCCTCCATACATCTCCTCTATCCCCTTTGCTCTGGAGGAGAGCTCTAGTGAGCCTAGGTCTTTCAGGAAAATTCTTGGCTTGGACAGGATCTCACCCTGTTTGTGAACCTGCATACCCAACCAGGGGCCACAGAGCACCTGTTTCAGTAAAGTGGGCCCTGAAAGGGTGCAGCCTAGCAAGAGCTTGAAAATCCATCAATTGCTGTTTTGTACCTCTGACAGAGCAAGCTTGGCTCCACCCTTTGGCAGTGAGGAGAAAAGAGGCATGACACCCTCCCCAAGGGGACATGGGGCCTACTTCGAGAGGAAAGGCCCCTTGTGGAGCTGAGGCCAGGAAGGCACACAGTCGTGTCAAACACACTCCCACTGCTTGCTTCTTCAGGGGCACTCCCGCTATCAGCTAGGAATGTCTTTGCAATGATCACAAAGGGAAGGGGAGATACAGGGCCCTGCTTCTGGACCTCCGGTGCTCTGAGCAAATCTCGAGGTCTCCCGTTGTTGGTCAAGGTCAAGGTCAAGTTCAAGTTCAAGTCAAGTTCAAGTTCAAGGTCAAGTTCAAGTTCAAGCTCAAGATCAAGTTGAAGTTCAAGTTCAAGGTCAACTTCAAGTTCAAGGTCAAGGTCAAGTTCAGGGTTAAGGTCAAGGTCAAGGTCAAGTTCAAAGTGAAGTTCAAGGTCAAGGTCAAGTTCAAGTTTAAGTTGAAGTTCAAGGTCAAGGACAAGTTCAAGTTAAGTTCAAGGTCAAGTTCAAGTTCAAGGTCAAGGTCAAGTTCAAGTTCAAGTCAAGGTCAAGCAAGTCAAGTTCAAGTTCAAGTTGTCAAGTTCAAGTTCAAGTTCAAGTTCAAGTTCAAGTTTCAAGTCAAGTTCAAAGTTCAAGTTCAAGGTCAAGGTCAAGTTCAAGTTCAAGCAAGAAGTTCAAGTTCAAGTTCAAGGTCAAGGTCACAACAAGTTCAAGGAAGGTCAAGCCCAAGACCAAGGCAAGGGCAACGGCAACGCCAAGGGCAAGGCCAAGGCCCAGGCCAAGGCAAAGGCCAAGGCCACCAAAGCGACGCCCAAACCCCGTAACGCCTGACAAAAGGCAGAAGCCACTAGGCCCCTGTGCAGAGGAAGCCACTGAAGGCAGCAAGGCCACAGAGCTCCCCGACTCCCATTCCCACATGAAGATGTGAGGATAAAGGGCCTCATCCCAGCACAGCACCCGCTCCACCACCCGCAACCCCGGCCCCGCCCCCCGCAGCACGCCCCCTGAAACAACACTGTCTTCCCAGAAAAGAGAACGGAGAAGCCATGTGTGTGCCAAAGGAGCAAGATGAACGAACGATGCCACGCCCTCCGAATTTGGGCACACCTGACGCCTCGGAAACCGGGCCTGGCCGATGGGTCCCAGCCGTTCTCGGGTGGAGGGGGGGTCAACACATTGGCCGAGAGCCCTTGCCCAGGCCACCCACAAATCCCCTGAGATGTGATCCGACCACAGGGACCGAGGGCAAACGTACCGCTTGAGGTGCTGGAGGAGCCGAACCAAGCCATGGTGGGAGAGGCACACGGGCACGCTGCAGACTGCTGGCCGAGTGGGCGGGGACCCAGCAGCTTAGGACTCTGGAGAACGGGAGGCGTCTCCGCCACCATTGACGTCAATAGGGTTTGGGTGGGTAGATGGAGGGGCCGCCCCTGGCCTCTTTCCAAGCAGAGACCCTGGACGGAGTCCCGTGGAGCGAGTGGGCTTTTCCCGGGCACGGCTGAGCCCTGGACCGCCAAGATCCCCGTTGGGGTGGGCGGGTAGTTCGGGGCTTTGGTTTGTGGCCCTCCCTCGCAGCGGGGGTGGGTTCAACCCCGAGTGGATCAATCAGGGGCCCTCAGCAGTGCCAAGGGAACTCACCGCCCAGGAAACGCCCCTAGGTCCCTTTGAATTGGCCACCAACGCCCCCTTTCCCAGCCTGCCTTGCTCTGAGATTTCCCTCCCTTTTCACATTCCACAGGTCCCTGGTCCTCGACTGTCCCCCCGCTGGCTCCTCCGAGGCATTCCGGGACACCAGACGCTCTCTCCAGCGCCTCCACCTAGATCCCTCGCTGTCCTCGCCTCCGTTTCCCCCATGCCCCCTCCCCAACTCCTCCGTGGGCTCTTGGCATCCTTTCCCTACAGCAGTCCCAGAGTGCCACCCCGAGGGCTTTGAGTTGCCTGGAGCCCAAGGCTCCGGCCAGAGACCTGAGGGGCCAGCGTCTGGACTGGCAGCTAATGCCATTTGGGGCTTTTCTCACGTGGAGCCTGAGGCCCGCACCTCCGCGGGCAACCCCCCAGCGCGAGTGCCCTGGAGATACCCGCCCAAGGGGACAGTGTATCCCCTACTGTGGGGAAGGAGGTTCCTGTTTTCCCTGCACTGGTTCGACTTTCACGCCGAGGATCGACTCACACCATGGTGGCAAGTGGAATAGCCCTGTGGGAAAGCCTCATGGGAAAGACTCCAGGGAAAGCCACAGATTCCTTGATCCACGAGAAGGGAAGCGTGACACTGCTGCTACCTCGGGAGGAAAGCGCACGTGCATGACCCCACTCGAGCCGAGGACTGACGCAAGCTTGGGAGACTCCAGAAGTACGCCAAGATCCATGTCAGCACTGGAGAGGAATCCTCAGGTTCCGGTCCCGACTCCACACAAGGTCTTAGGCCCCGGCATCGACGGGAGAGGAAGAGAGCCCCTAGCACCTCGCATGGGGACTGGCCTTTCCTGAGGTCACCAGAGCGGGTCCCTGAGGTCTCCGTCGTAACTCGAGAGCACCTGCCGCAACTCGAGAAAATCCAGGAGGTTCTCCCCTCCAGGCGAGATGAGGCCCATTTCCGCTGAGGCGTCTCGAGGCTAATCACACCTAACCTCTGGAACTTCCAAAGGGTCCTTCACACCCTTGCTGCAACTCAAGAAGTTCCCCGACATACCCGTCTCCACTCGAGAGGAAGCACGAGAGTCCCGCCCACATCCAGAGAAGCCCGTTTCCGCCTCCAGCTCGAGAGGAGGGATCCTTTCCCTGCGTGGTCGGGAAAAAATTCCCGGCATTTCCGTCGCATCTCAAGAGGACTCGCTCTCCACAGGAAAGACGAGAGGAACTCCAGGGTCGTGCCACCATTCCAGAGTCCCCAGATGTCTCAGTCCATTCCAGGAAACCTGTTTTCCCTGCACTGCCTCGACTTTCAAGCGAGGATCGACTCACACCACGGTGGCACGTGGAAAAGCAAAGCCTCGTGGGAAAACCTCGTGGGAAAGCCTCCTTGGAAAGCCATAGATCCCTTGATCCACGCGAAGGGAAGCGTGACACTGCTGCTACAGCTCGGGAGGAAAGCGCATGTGCATGCCCCACTCGAGACGAGGACTGACTCCCCTGGGGAGACTCCAGAAGTACCCCAAGATCCATGTCAGCACTGGAGAGGAATCCTCAGGTTCCGGCACCGACTCCACACAAGATCTTAGGCCCGGCATCGACGGGAGAGGAATCCCGAGAGGCCCCCGAGCAACTCGCATGGGGACTGGCCTTTTCTGAGGCCACTAGAGCGTGTCCCTGAGGTCCCCGTCGTAAGTTGAGAGCACCTGCCGCAACTCTAGAAAATACAGGAGATTTCTCGCTCCAGGCGAGATGAGGCCCATTTCCGCTGAGGCGTCTCGAGGCTAATCAATTCTAACATCTGGAACTTCCAAAGGGTCCTTCACACCCTTGCTGCAACTCAAGAAGTTCCCCGACATACCCGTCTCCACTTGAGCGGAAGCACGAGAGTCCCGCCCACATCCAGAGGAGCCCCGTTTCTGCCTCCTAGCCTGAGAGGAGGGATCCTTTCCCTGCGTGTTCGGGAAAGAATTCCCGGCGTTCCCGTCGCATCTCAAGAGGAGGCGCTCTCCACAGGAAAGGCGAGAGGAACTCCAGGGTCGTGCCACATTCCCAGAGTCCCCCAGATGTCTCAGTCCATTCCAGGGAAACCTGTTTTCCCTGCACTGCCTCGACTTTCAAGCCGAGGATCGACTCACACCACGGTGGCACGTGGAACAGCCCTGTGGGAAAGCCTCGTGGGAAGCCTCGTAGGAAAGCCTCAAAGCCTCGAGGGAAAGCCACAGATCCCTTGATCCACGCGAAGGGAAGCGCGACAGCTTCAGATCGGGAGGAAAGGGCACGTGCACGCCCCCGCTGGAGACGAGGACTGACTCCACTGGGGAGACTGCAGAAGTACCCGAAGATCCATGTCAGCACTGGAGAGGAATGCTCAGGTTCCGGCACCGACTCCACACAAGATCTTAGGCCCCGGCATAGACGGGAGAGGAATCCCGTGAGGTCCCCGAGCAACTCGCATGGGGACAGGCCTTTCCTGAGGCCACCAGAGCGGGTCCCTGAGGTCCCCGTCGTAAGTCGAGAGCACCTGCTGCAACTCGAGAAAATCCAGGAGGTTCTCCCCTCCAGGCTAAATGAGGCCCATTTCCTCTGAGGCATCTCGAGGCTAATCACACCTAAACTCTGGAACTTCGAAAGGGTCTTTCACACCCTTGCTGCAACTCAAGAAGTTCCCCGACATACCCGTCTCCACTCGAGAGGAAGCACGAGAGTTCTGCCCACATCCAGAGGAGCCCCGTTTCCACATCCTATCTCGAGAGGAGGGATCCTTTCACTGTGTTCGGGAAAGAATCCCCGGCGTTGCCCGTCGCATTTCAAGAGGAGGCGCTCTCCCACAGGAAAGGCGAGAGGAACTCCCAGGGTCGGGCCACCATTCAAGAGTCCCCCAGATGTCTCAGTCCATTCCAGGAAAAACTTTTTTCCCTGCACTGCCTCGACTTTCAAGCCGAGGATCGACTCACACAATGGTGGCACGTGGGACAGCCCTGTGGGAAAGCCTCGTGGGAAAGCCTGGTGGGAAAGCCTCGAGGGAAAGACACAGATCCCTTGATCCCCGCGAAGGGAAGCGTGACACTGCTGCTACAGCTCAAGAGGAAAGCGCACGTGCATGTCCCCACACAAGACGAAGACTGACTCCCCTGGGGAGACTCCAGAAGTACCCAAGATCCATGTCAGCACTGGGAGAGGAATCCTCAGGTTCCGGCACCGACTCCACACAAGGTCTTAGGCCCCGGCATCGACGGTAGAGGAGGACCTAGAGGACCCCGTATTACTCGCATGGGGACTGGCCTTTCCTGAGGCCACCAGAGCGGGTCCCTGAGGTCCCCGTCGTAAGTCGAGAAGAGCTGCCCCCAACACGAGAAAATCCAGGAGGTTCTCCCCTCCAGGCGAGATGAAGCCCAATTCTGCTGAGGCGTCTCGAGGCTTATCACACCTAAACTCTGGAACCTACAAAGGGTCCTTCACACCATTGTTGGAACTCAGCAAGTTCCCCGACATACCCGTCTCCACTCAAGAGGAAGCACGAGAGTCCTGAACACATCCAGAGGAGCCCCGTTTTCGCCTCCTAGCTCGAGAGGAGGGATCCTTTCCCTGCATGGTCGGGAAAGAATTCCCGGCGTTCCCGTCGCATCTCCAGTGGGAGGCGCTCTCCACAGGAAAGGCGAGAGGAACTCCAGGGTCGTGCCACCATTCCCAGAGTCCCCCAGATGTCTCAGTCCATTCCAGGGAAACCTGTTTTCCCTGCACTGCCTCGACTTTCAAGCTGAAGATCGACTCACACCACGGTGGCACTTGGGACAGCCCTGTGGGAAAGCCTCTTGGGAAAACCTTGTGGGAAAGCCGCGAGGGAAAGCCACAGATCCCTTGATCCCCGCCACGGGAAGCGTGACACTGCTGCTACAGCTCGGGAGGAAAGCGCACGTGCATGCCCCCACTCGAGACGAGGACTGACTCCCCTGGGGAGACTCCAGGAGTACCCAAGCATCCATGTCAGCACTGGAGGGGAATTCTAAGGTTCCGGCACCGACTCCACACAAGGTCTTTAGGCCCCGGCATCGACGTGAGGGGAATCCCGAGAGGCCCCCGAGAAACTCGCATGGGGACTGGCCTTTCCTGAGGCCACCAGAGCGGGTCCCTCAGGTCCCCCGTCGTAAGTTGAGAGCACCTGTCACAACTCGAGAAATTCCAGTGGGTTCTCCCCTCCAGGCGAGATGAGGCCCATTTCCGCTGAGGCGTCTCAAGGCTAATCACACCTAAAGTCTGGATTTCCAAAGGTCCTTCACACCCTTGCTGCAACTTAAGAAGTTCCCCGACACACCTGTCTCCACTCGAGAGGAAGCACCAGAGTCCCGCCCACATCCAGAAGAACCCGTTTCCGCCTCTTTGCTCGAGAGGAGGGATCCTTTCCCTGCGTAGTCGGGAAAGAATTCCCGGTGTTCCCATAGCGTCTCAAGAGGAGGCCCTCTCCACAGGAAAGGCGAGAGGAACTCCAGGGTCGTGCCACCAATCCGAGAGTCCCCCGATGTCTCAGTACATTCCAGGGAAACCTGTATTCCCTTCACTGCCTCGACTTTCAAGCCGAGGATCGACTCACACACCACGTTGGCACTTGGGACAGCCCTATGGAAAAGCCTCGTGGGAAAGCCTTGTGGAAAAGCTTCGAGGAAAAGCCACTGATTCCTTGATCCACCTGACGGGAAGCATGACACTGCTGCCCCATCTCGGGAGGAAAGCGCACGTGCATGCCCCCACTCGAGACGAGGACTGACCCCTAGGGACACTCCAGAAGTACACCAAGATCCATGTCAGCACTGGATAGGAAACCAGGTTCCGGCACCAACTCCACCCAAGATCTTAGGTCCTGGCATTAACGGGCGGGGAATCACAAGAGGCCCCGAGCAACTCGCATGGGGACTGGCCTTTCTTGAGGCCACCAGTCGGGTCTCTGTGTTCCCCGTCGTAATTGAGAGCACCTGCCACAACTCGTGAAAATTCAGGAGGTTCCCCCTCCAGGCGAGATGAGGCCCATTTCCCAGAGGCTTCTCGAGGCTAATCACACCTAACATCTGGAACTTCCAAAGGGTAATTCACACCCTTGCTGCAACTCAAGAAGTTCCCTGACATACCCGTCTCCACTCGAGAGGAAGCAAGAGAGTCCCCCCACATCCAGAGGAGCCCCGTTTCCGCCTCCTAGCTGGAGAGGAGTGATCCTTTCCCTGCGTGGTCGGGAAAGAATTCCCGGCGTTCCCGTCGCATCTCAAGAGGAGGCGCTCTCCACAGGAAAGGCGAGAGGAATTCCAGGGTCGTGCCACCATTCCAGAGTCCCCAGATGTCTCAGTCCATTCCGGGAAACCTGTTTTCCCAGCACTGCCTCGACTTTCAAGCCGAGGATCGACTCACATCACGGTGGCACGTGGACAGCCTATGGGAAAGCCTCGTGGGAAAGCCTCGTTGGAAAGCCTCAAGGGAAAGCCACAGATCCCTTGAACCACGCGAAGGGAAGTGTGACACTGCTGCTACAGCTCGGGAGGAAAGCGCACGTGCATGACCCCCTCGAGACGAGGACTGAATCCCCTGGGGAGACTCCAGAAGTACCCAGATCCATGTCAGCACTGGAGGGGAATCGTAAGGTTCCGGCACCGACTCCACACAAGATCTTAGTCCCCCGGCATCGACGTGAGGGGGAATCCCGAGAGGCCCCCGAGCAACTCGAATGGGACCTGCCTTTCCTGAGGCCCCAGAGCGG
>NW_017191772.1:0-10626 GCF_001704415.2 Capra hircus
AAGTGTGCAGTGGGTTATAACAAAGAAGTTACTTAACTCAAAGATCTAATGTTGCTAATACCAGTCGTCTACTACTTGTTTTTTTAATATACCAACTCTATCTAAAAATAAAGGATATGAAAATTTGGCAGCAAGCATTGACCCAAAAAATGAAACTTTTAATCAGTCCTATTATAAAGATTTTGACTCCTCGGATACCCCTACATTCCTAGGATGTTTTAAGCTTCCTGTGCCCCTGGGGAAAGGAGGCCTCAAACAATCACATGCCCAGCTGTACGAGTCCTGCAGGCAGGCTAGAAAGCATTCAGAGGGGTTTTTGTATTTGAAACACTCTTTCAAATGCAGAAGACTAAAGCCCTGAATTGACTTTTTCCAGAAAATGTCAGAAGAGTGGAAAAGCAGAGCAAAAAAGCCGGCAGATTTTTGTTTGGGTACGTGCGTAGGAACTTCCAGAGGGTCCCTGAAGTCTGAACACACCATGCCTATGTCAGCTTTCTTCCTCATGACGTTATCACGGGCGGGAGTCCTCATACTGGCTCCAGCATCAGTCCATTCCAGAGGAACCTGTTTTCTCTGCACTGCCTCGACTTTCACGCTGAGGATCAACTCACACCACGGTGGCACGAGGGAAAGCCCTGTGAGAAAGCCTCATGGGAAAGCCTCCAGGGAAAGCCACAGATCCCTTGATCCACACGACGGGAAGCGTGACCCTGCTGCTACAGCTCGGGAGGAAAGCACACGTGCGTGCCCTCACTTGAGAGGAGGATTGACTCTCCAGGGGAGACTCCAGAAGAACCCCAATATCCATGTCAGCACTGCAGAGGAAACCTCAGGTTCCGGCCCCGAATCCACACAAGTTGTTCGGCCCGGGCATCATCAACAGGAGAGTTATCAAGAGAAGCCCCCCAGCATCTGGCATGGGGACTGGCCTTTGATGAAGCCACCAGAGCGGGTCCCTGAGGTCCCGTCGTAAGTCGGGAGCACCTGCCGCAACTCGAGAAAATCCAGGAGGTTCTCCCCTCCAGGCGAGATGAGGCCCATTTCCAATGAGGTGTCTCGAGGCTAATTTCATCTAATCTCTGGAACTTCCAAAGGGTCTTTCACACCTTGCTGCAACTCCCGACATTCCCATCTCCCACTCGAGAGGAAACACGAGGGTCTGCCCCCACATCCAGAGTAGCCCCATTTCATCCTCCTAGCTAGAGATGAGGGATCCTTTTCCCTGCTTGGTCGGGAAAGAACTTCCGGCATTCCCATCGCATCTCAGGTGGAGGCACTCTCCACAGGAAGGGAGAGAGGGAACTCCATGGTCGTGCCCACCATTCCAAGCGTCCCCAGATGTCCCAGTCCATTCCAGAGGATCTTGTTTTTACAGAGTGCCTAAACTTTCATGCCGAGGATAGCCTCACACCACGGTGGCACTGGGACAGCCCTGTGGGAAGCCTCGTGGGAAAGCCTCCTGGGAAAGCCTCGAGGGAAAGCCACAGATCCCTTGATCCACGCGAAGGGAAGCGTGACAGTTCTGCTGCAGCTCTCGGAGGAAAAGCGAACGTGCATGCCCCCAATCGAGACGAGGACTGACTCCCCTGGGGAGACTCCAGAAGTACCGCAAGATGCATGTCAGCACTGGAGAGGAATCCTCAGGTTCCGGCACCGACTCCACACAAGGCCTTAGGCCCCGGCGTCGAAGGGAGAGGAATCCCCGAGAGGCCCCGAGCAACTCGCATGGGGACTGGCCTTTCCTGAGGCCACCAGAGAGCGGGTCCCTGACGTCACCGTCGAAAGTCGAGAGCACCTGCCGCAACTCGCGAAAATCCAGGAGGTTCTCCCCTCCAGGTGAGATGAGGACCATTTCCGCTCAGGCGTCTCGAGGCTAATCACACCAAACCCCTGGAACTTCCAAAGGGTCCTTCACACCCTTGCTACAACTCAAGAAGTTCCCAACATACCCGACTCCACTCGAGAGGAAGCACGAGAGTCCCGCCCACATCCAGAGGAGCCCCGTTTCCGCCTCGTACCTCGCGGTCAGGTATCCTTTCCCTGTATGTTCCGGAAAGAATTCCCGGTGTTCCGTCGCATTTAATGAGCAGGCGCTCTCCACAGAAAAGGCGAGAGAAACTCCAGTGTCGTGCCATCATTCCAAGAGTCCCCCAGATATCTCAGTGTGCCGGGGTCCAGCCCGCTGGATCCAGGGAATTCGACGGATGGATGGCGTTGACGTGGAAAGTCTTGTGTATTTATTAATGTAATATGAGATTAAGAAATTATAGGGTAGTAAGAAGATTAACTGGAAGAAAAAGGCTGAATAGCTAGGTTTACTCGGAAGGCCAATAAAATTCCGACAAGGAATTTTCTGGCGGACTCTGGGAATGGGTGGCACGACCCTCGAGTTCCTCTTGCCTTTCCCTGTGGAGAGCGCCTCCTCTTGAGATGCGCCGGGAACGCCGGGAATTCTTTCCCGACCACGCAGAGAAAGGATCCCTCCTCTGGATCTATCAGGCGGAAACGGGGCTCCTCTGGATGTGGGCGGGACTCTCGTGCTTCCTCTCGAGTGGAGACGGGTATGTCGGGGAACTTCATGAGTTGCAGCAAGGCTGTGAAGGACCCTTTGGAAGTTCCACAGGTTAGGTGTGATTAGCCTCGAGACGCCTCAGTGGAAATGGGCCTCATCTCGCCTGGAGGGAGAACCTCCTGGATTTTCTCGAGTTGCGGCAGGTGCTTTCGACTTAGGTCGGGGACCTCATGGACCCTCTCTGGTGGCCTCAGGAAAGGCCAGTCCCCATGCGAGTTGCACGGGGGGCCTCTCGTGATTCCTCTCCCGTCGATGCCAGGGCCTAAGACCTTGTGTGGAGTCGGTGCGGGAACCTGAGGTTTCCTCTCCAGTACTGACATGGACCTTGGGTACTTCTGGAGTCTCCCAGGGGAGTCAGTCCTCATCTCGAGTGGGGGCATGCACGTGCGCTTTCCTCCCGAGCTGTAGCAGCGGTGTCACGCTTCCTTTCGTGTGGATCAAGGGATCTGTGGCTTTCCCTCGAGGCTTTCCCACGAGGCTTTCCCACGAGGCTTTCCCACAGGGCTGTCCAAGTGCCGCCGTGGTGTGAGTCGATCCTCGGCTTGAAAGTCGAGGCAGTGCAGGGAAAACAGGTTTCCCTGGAATGGACTGAGACATCTGGGGGACTCTGGGAATGTGGCACGACCCTGGAGTTCCTCTCGCCTTTCCTGTGGAGAGCGCGTCCTCTTGAGATGCGACGGAACGCCGGGAATACTTTTCCCGACCACGCAGGGAAAGGATCCCTCCTCTCGAGCTAGGAGTCGGAAACGGGGCTCCTCTGGATGTGGCGGGACTCTCGTGCTTCCTCTCGAGTGGAGACGGGTATGTCGGGGAACTTCTTGAGTTGCAGCAAGGGTGTGAAGGACCCTTTGGATGTTCCAGAGGTTTGGTGTGATTAGCCTTGAGTCGCCTTCAGCGGAAATGAGCCTCATCTCTCCTGGAGGGAGAACCTCCTGGATTTTCTCGAGTTGCGGCAGGTGCTCTCGACTTAGGTCGGGGACCTCAGAGACCCGCTCTGGTGGCCTCAGGAAAGGCCAGTCCCATGCGAGTTGCTCGGGGGCCTCTCGGGATTCCTCTCCGTCGATGCCGGTCCTAAGACCTTGTGTGGAGACGTGTCGGAACCTGAGGATTCCTCTCCAGTGCTGACATGGATCTTGGGGTACTTCTGGAGTCTCTAGAGGGGAGTCAGTCCTCGTCTCGAGTGGGGCATGCAAGTGCGTTTCCTCCGAGCTGTAGGAGCAGTGTCACGCCTACCTTCTCGTGGATCAAGGGATCTGTGTCTTTCCCTCGAGGCTTTCCCAGGAGGCTTTCCCACGAGGCTTTCCCACAGGGCTGTCCACGTGCCACCGTGGTGTGAGTCGATCCTCGGCTTGAAAGTCGAGGCAGTGCAGGGAAAACAGGTTTCCCTGGAATGGACTGAGACATCTGGGGACTCTGGGAATGGTGGCACGACCCTGGAGTTCCTCTCGCCTTTCCTGTGGAGAGCGACTCCTCTTGAGATTCGATGGGAACGCCGGGAATTCTTTCCCGAACACGCAGGGAAAGGATTCCTCCTTTCGAGCTAGGAGGCGGAAACGGGGATCCTCTGGATGTGGCAGAAATCTCGTGTTTCCTCTCGAGTGGAGACGGGTATGTCGGGGAACTTCTTGAGTTGTAGCAAGGGTGTGAAGGACCCTTTGGAAGTTCCAGAGGTTAGATGTGATTAGCCTCGAGAAGCCTCAGCACAAATGGTCTCATCTCGCCTGGAGGGGAGAACCTCCTGGATTTTCTCGAGTTGCGGCAGGTGCTCTCGAATTACGACAGGGACCTCAGGGACCCGCTCTGGTGGCCTAAGGAAAGGCCAGTTCCCATGCGAGTTGCACGGGGGCCTCTCGGGTTTCCTCTCCCGTCAATGCCGGGGCCTAAGACCTTGTGAGGAGTCAGTGCTGGAACCTGAGGATTCCTCTCCAGTGCTGACATGGATCTTGGGGCACTCCTGGAGTGTCCCCAGGGGAGTCAGTCTTCGTCTAGTGTAGGGGCATGCACGTGTGCTTTCCTTCCGAGCTGTAGCAGCAGTGTCGCGTTTCCCTTCGCGTGGATCAAGGGATCTGTGGCTTTCCCTCGAAGCTTTCCCTTGAGGCTTTCCCACGAGGCTTTTCCAGGAGGCTTTCCCACGAGGCTTTTCCCACTGTCCCACGTGCCACTGTGTTGTGAGTCGATCCTCGGCTTGAAAGTCGAGGCAGTGCAAGGAAAACAGTTTTCCCTGGAATGGACTGAGACATCTGGGGACTCTGGGAATGGTGGCACCACCCTGGAGTTCCTCTCGCCTTTCCTGTGGAGAGCGCCTCCTCTTGAGATGCGACGGGAATGCCGGGAATTCTTTCCCCACCACGCAGAGAAAGGATCCCTCCTCTCGAGCTAGGAGGCGGAAACGGGGCTCCTCTGGATGTGGGCGGAACTCTCGTGCTTCCTCTGGAGTGGAGACGGGTATGTCGGTGAACTTCTTGAGTTGCAACAAGGGTGTGCAGGACCCGTTGGAGGTTTAAGAGGTTAGGTGTGATTAGTCTCGAGAAGCCTCAGCGGAAATGGGCCTCATCTCGCCTGGAGGGGAGAACCTCCTGAATTTTCTCGAGTTGCGGCAGATGCTCTCCACTTACGACGGGGACCTCAGGGACCCGCTCTGGTGGCCTCAGGAAAGGCCAGTCCCCATGCGAGTTGCTCGGGGGCCTCTCGGGATTCCTCTCCCCGTCGATGCTGAGGCCTAAGACCTTGTGTGGAGTCAGTGCCGGAACCTGGGGATTCCTCTCCAGTGCTAACATGGATCTTGGGGGTACTTCTGGAGTCTCCCCAGGGGAGTCAGTCCTCGTCTCGAGTGGGAGCAAGCAAGTGCGCTTTCCTCCCGAGCTGTAGCAGCAGTGTCGTGCTTCCCTTCGTGTGGATCAAGGGATCTGTGGCTTTCCCTCGAGGCTTTCCCACGAGGCTTTCCCACAGGGCTGTCCCACGTGGACCGTGGTGTGAGTCGATCCTCGGCTTGAAAGTCGAGGCAGTGCAGGGAAAATAGGTTTCCCTCAAACAGACTGGACATCTGGGTACTCTGGGAATGGTGGCAGAACCCTGGAGTTCCTCTCGCCTTTTCCTGTGGAGAGCGACTCCTCTTGAGATGCGACGGGAAAGCCCGGAATTCTTCTCGACCACGCAGGGAAAGGATCCCTCCTCTCGAGCTAGGAGACGGAAACGGGTCTCCTCTGGATGTGGGCTGGACTCTCGTGCTTCCTCTCGAGTGGAGACTGGTATGTCGGGGAACTTCTTGAGTTGCAGCAAGGGTGTGAAAAACCCTTTGGAAGTTCCAGAGGTTAGATGTGATTAGCCTGGAGAGGCCTCAGCTGAAATGGGCCTCATCTCGCCTGGAGGGGAGAACCTCCTGGATTATCTCGAGTTGCGGCAGGAGCTCTCGACTTACGACGGGGACCTCAGGGACCCGCTCTGGTGGCCTCAGGAAAGGCCAGTCCCCATGCGAGTTGCTCGGGGGCCTCTCGGGATTCCTCTCCCGACGATGCTCTGGCCTAAGACCTTGTGTGGAGTCAGTGCCGGGACCTGAGGATTCCTCTCCAGTGCTGACATGGATCTTGGGGTACTTCTGGAGTCTCCCCAGGGAGTCAGTCTTCGTCTCGAGTGGGGGCATGCACGTTCGCTTTCCTTCCGAGATGTAGCAGCAGTGTCGCGCTTCCCTTCACGTGTATCAAGGGATCTGTGGCTTTCCCTCGAGGCTTTCCCACAGGGCTGTTCCTCGTGCCACGGTGGTGTGAGTCGATCCTCGGCTTGAAAGTCGAGGCAGTGCATTGAAAACAGGTTTCCCTGGAATGGACTGAGACTTCTGACGGACTCTGGGATTGGTGGCACGACCCTGGAGTTCCTCTCGCTTTTCCTGGGGGAGAGCGCCTCCTCTTGAGCTGCGACGGGAATGCCAGGAATTCTTTCGCGAACACACAGGGAAAGGATCCCTCCTCTGGAGCTAGGAGGCTGAAACGGTGCTCCTCTGGATGTGGGCGGATTCGCGTGCTTCCTCTCGAGTGGAGATGGGTATGTCGGGGAACTTCTTGAGTTGCAGCAAGGGTGTGAAGGACCCTTTGGAAGTTCCAGAATTTAGGTGTGATTAGCCTCGAGACGCCTAAGCGGAACTGGGCCTCATCTCGCCTGGAGGGGAGAACCTCCTGGATTTCCTCGAGTTGCGGCAGGTGCTCTCGACTTACGTCGGGGACCTCAGGGACCCTCTCTGGTGGCCTCAGGGAAGGCCAGTCCCCATGAGAGTTGCTCGGGGGCCTCTCAGGATTCCTCTCCGTCGATGCCGGGGCCTAAGATCTTGTGTGGATTCAGTGCCGGTACCTGAGGATTCCTCTCCAGTGCCGACATGGATCTTGGGGTACTTCTGGAGTCTCCCCAGGGGAGTCAGTCCTCATCTCGAGTGGGGGCATGCACGTGCTTTTCCTCCCGAGCTGTGGCAGCAGTGTGGCGCTTCCCTTCGCGTGGATCAATGGATCTGTGGCTTTCCATCGAGGCTTTCCCAGGAGGCTTTTCCAGGAGGCTTTCCCACGAGGCTTTCCCACAGGGCTGTCCCACGTGCCACCGTGGTGTGAGTCGATCCTCGGCTTGAAAGTCGACGCAGTGCTGGGAAAACAGGTTTCCCTGGAATGGACTGAGACATCTGGGGGACTCTCGAAATGGTGACATGACCCTGGAGTTCCTCTCGCCTTTCCTGTGGAAAGCGCCTCCTCTTGAGATGCGACGGAAACCCGGGAATTCTTTCCCGAACACGCAGGGAAAGGATCCCTCCTCTCGAGCTAGGAGGCGGAAACGGGGCTCCTCTGGATGTGGGCGGGACTCTCGTGCTTCCTCTCGAGTGGAGACGGGTATGTCGGGGAACTTCTTGAGTTGCAGCAAAGGTGTGAAGGACACGTTGGAAGTTCCAGAGGTTAGGTGTGAATAGCCTCGAGAAAACTCAGCATAAATGGGCCTCATCTCACCTGGAGGGGAGAACCTCCTGGATTTTCTCGAGTTGCGGCAGGTGCTCTCGACTTACAGCGGGGACCTCGAGGACCCGCACTGGTGGCCCCAGGAAAGGCCAGTCCCCATGCGAGTTGCGGGGGCCTCTCGGGATTCCTCTCCCGTCGATGCTGGGCGTAAAATCTTGTGTGGAGTCGGTGCCGGAACCTGAGCATTCCTCTTCAGTGCTGACATTGATCGTGGGGTACTTCTGAGTCTCCCCAGGGGAGTCAGTCTCGTCTCGAGTGGGGGCCTGCACGTGCGCCGAAACCTGAGAATTCCTCTCCAGTGCTGACATGGATCTTGGGGTACTCTTGGAGTCTCCCCAGGGGAGTCAGTCCTCGTCTCGAGTGGGGGCATGCCTGTGCGCTTTCCTCTCGAGCTGTAGCAGCAGTGTCACGCTTCCCTTCGCGTGGATCAAGGGATCTGTGGCTTTCCCTCGAGGCTTACCCTCCAGGCTTTCCACGAGGCTTTCCCACAGGGCTGTCCCACGTGCCACCGTGGTGTGAGTCGATCCTCGGCTTGAAAGTAGACGCAGTGCAGGGAAAACAGGTTTCCCTGAATGGACTGAGATATCTGGGAGACTCTGGGAATGGTGGCACGACCCTGGAGTTCCTCTCGCCTTTCCTGTGGAGAGTGCCTCCTCTTGAGAAGCGAGGGGAACGCCGGGAATTCTTTCCAGAACACGCAGGGAAAGGATCCCCACTCTCGAGCTAGGAGGCGGAAACGGGGCTCCTCTGGATGTGGGCGGGACTCTCGTGCTTCCTCTCGAGTGGAGACGGGTATGTCGGGGAACTTCTTGAGTTGCAGCAAGGGTGTGAAGGACCCTTTGGAAGTTCCAGAGGCTAGTGTGATTAGCCTCGAGACGCCTCAGCCGAAATGGGCCTCATATCGCCTGGAGGGGAGAACCTCCAGGACATTCTCGAGTTTCGGCAGGAGCTCTCGACTGCGACGGGGACCTCAGGGACCCGCTCTGGTGGCCTCAGGAAAGGCCAGTCCCCATGGAGTTGCTCGGGGCCTCTAGGGATTCCTCTCCCGTCGATGCCGGAGCCTAAGTCCTTGTGTGGAGTCGGTGCCGAAACCTGAGCATTCCTGTCCAGTGCTGACATGGATCTTGGGGTACTCTTGGAGTCTCCCCAGGGGAGTCAGTCCTCGTCTCGAGTGGGGGCATGCCTGTGCGCTTTCCTCTCGAGCTGTAGCAGCAGTGTCACGCTTCCCTTCGCGTGGATCAAGGGATCTGTGGCTTTTCCTCGAGGCTTTCCCACCTTTTCCAGGAGGGTTTCCCACAGGGCTGTCGCACGTGCCACCGTGGTGTGAGCCGATCCTCGGCTTGAAAGTCGAGGCAGTGCAGGGAAAACAGGTTTCCCTGGAATGGACTGAGACATCTGGGGGACTCTGGGAATGGTGGCACGACCCTGGAGTTCATCTCGCCTTTCCTGTGGAGAACACCTCCTGTTGAGAAGCTATGGGAACGCCGGGAATTCTTTCCCGAACACGCAGGGAAAGGATCCCCCTCTCGAGCTAGGAGGCGGAAACGGGGCTCCTCTGGATGTGGGCGGGACTCTCGTGCTTCCTCTCGAGTGGAGACGGGTATGTCGGGGAACTTCTTGAGTTGCAGCAAGGGTGGAAGGACTCTTTGGAAGTTCCAGAGATTAGGTGTGATTAGCCTCGAGACGTCTCAGCGGAAATGGGCCTCATCTCGCCTGGGGGGAGAACCTCCTGGATTTTCTCGAGTTGCGGCAGGTGCTCTCGACTTACGACGGGGACCTCAGGGACCCGCTCTGGTGGCCTCAGGAAAGGCCAGTCCCCGTGCGAGTTGCTCGGGGGCCTGTCGGGACTTCTCTTCCGTTGATGCCTGACCCTAAGACCTTGTGTGGAGTCGGTGCCGGAACTTAAGCATTCCTCTCCAGTGCTGTCATGGATCTTGGGGTACTTCTGGTGTCTCCCCTGGGGAGTCAGTCCTCCTCTCGAGTGGGGGCATGCACGTGCGCTTTCCTCCCGAGCTGTAGCAACAGTGACACGCTTCCCTTCACGTGGATCAAGGGATTTGTGGCTTTCTCTCGAGGCTTTCCCGCAGGGCTGTTCCATGTGCCACAGTGGTGTGAGTCGATCCTCGGCTTGAAAGTTGAGGCAGTGCAGGGTTTCCTGAATGGACTGAGGCATCTGGGGGACTCTGGAATGGTGGCAGGATCGAGGAGTTCCTCTCGCCTTTCCTGTGGAGAGCGCCTCCTCTTGAGATGCGACAGGCACGCTGAGAATTCTTTCCCGACAACGCAGGGAAAAGATCCCTCCTCTCGAGCTAGGAGGAGGAAACGGGACTCCTTTGGATGTGAGAGGGACTCTCGTGCTTCCTCTCGAGTGGAGACGGGTATGTCGGGAACTTGTTGAGTTGCAGCAAGGGTGTGAAGGACCCTTTGGAAGTTCCAGATGTTAGGTGTGATTAGCCTCGAGACGCCTCAGTGGAAATGGGCCTCATCTCGCCTGGAGGGGGGAGAACTCCTGGATTTTCTCGAGTTGCGGCAGGTGCTCTCGACTTACAACTGGGACCTCAGGGACCCGCTCTGGTGGTCTTAGGAAAGGCCAGTCCCTATGCGAGTTGCTCGGGGGCCTCTCAGGATTCCTCTCCCTTCGATGCCGGGCCTAAGACCTTGTGTGGAGTCGGTGCCAGAACCTGAGCATTCCTCTCCAGTCCTGACATGGATCTTTGGGTACTTCTGGAGTCTCCCAGGGGAGTCAGACCTCGTCTCCAGTGGGGGCATGCACGTGCGCTTTCCTCCCAAGCTGTAGCAGCAGGGTCACGCTTCCCTTCGCGGCGATCAACGGATCTGTGGCTTTCTCTCGAGTCTTTCCCGCAGAGCTGTCCCATGTGCCACCGTGGTGTGAGTCGATCCTCGGCTTGAATGTCGAGGCAGTGCAGGGAAAACAGGTTTCCCTGGAAAGGACTGAGACATCTGGGGTCTCAGGGAATGGTGGCATGACCCTGGAGTTCCTCTCGCCTTTCCTGTGGAGAGCGCTCCCTCTTGAGATGCTACGGGCACGCGGGAATTCTTTCCCGA